>NW_009722254.1:196568-203116 GCF_000703405.1 Apaloderma vittatum | reverse complement strand
CCACATGATTTAAAAGCTAAGCTGAATATCCATGTTATTCTTATATTTTTTCCTGCATCAGTTCACAGATGTCTAGTTTACAAGAGACTTAAACTCATTAGAGGTCTTGTGTGCCTTCCTACGGTTTGTTACTCATCTGACAAAATTTCTCAGGTCTCTTTTGTTTTTACAAAAGGAAATGCTCAGTTCTGCTCCTGTTAAAACAATCTATCAACTCTATGTTATAAAATACAACAGTACAGATCTGAGACCATTAGTTAAACACATGAAGAATCACGCCCAATGCTGTAAACGTAAATTTTTGTGAATTATTTTTTTATTGAAGTATGTTCAGAAAATTTACATATAGATTAAACACTAAATATACCAAATGTCAGTCTGTTTACGTCCTGATGCCTTCATATTGCTGCTGTGTATGGATTGGGTTCAGAGCTGGAGCATTCTCCTCATTGCCTCTAACCAAAACCCTGCAGTGGTGAGGAGCAGAAGAACTACTTACAGGCCACAGGCATGCTAGGAAGGTGTTTGAGTTGTTTGGACTTTGGTATGAACTTGTCAGAATTTTAATGTATGTTGCCTGAAAAGCTAATGAGCCTCCATCTGGAGACATGTAACAGATTACAGGCTCAATTATTTCTCACACCTAAACAGCTCGGTCCTTTGTTCACTCAGTTCTATAAAAACAACTGCAGCCATGACTTCTTGTTGTCGGAAGGAGGAAATCTTTGCCGAAGGCTGTTATTCTGTGGCCTTATAACCCATGCAGGCAAACACCTCATTTCTTTTTGGCTTTATCTTTTCTTCCCTCTCTAAATTTAATTTCTTGGGCATTTTGAATGCCTCTGCCTTCAAGGCGATCTTGTAGAGGTTAGCTGTTCATCAGGGTGGATGTATAGATAATATCGATATCCTTGTCTTCACAGATGGGATGGTGTAATCTAATGGCCGAGGCACCCGAGGGACCAGAACAGTGGAATAATGTAGAATGATTGCTTCTAACTAAAATATGATAGCACTGAAGAAGAAAATAAAAGCTTGTGGAGCAGAAGAAGGCAGAAGGTGCATCTGAATTGTTTGGGTAGTGATATAACAGGTCTGGAATACGTCCACAAAATCTTAGTGATAGACCCTGGCTGTCAAGGCAGAGGATTTGAAATCTGCCTTGTAAACTCACTATTTCCTGCTGCAGTCCCCTTCTTTCATCTTTCTGTCTTCATCTGGAAGAAAAGAAATCAGGTTACAATCTGTCTAAATAAAGATTGTGCACAGCACCCAGGTCTGTGTGAATTCAGAGCCGTTTGGATCTCCAGGTTGCTAAAGCGAGGTTGGGCAGAGGCGACTGCTGCACCCTGACTGTCTGGAGCTCTTTGCTGCAGGATTAGAAAACCAGAGCAAGTAGAGGAAGTTCTTAAAAACATAATCACTCCTTTGGGAATTTCAGTTGATGCGTTTATTCCTTCATCAGTTTGGGGGCTCAGTTTTTATGGGCCCTTTTCTTTTGCAGAATACCCACTGTAACAGTTTTCTTCCTCTCCTTTTTGCTTTGTTTCCTTGAGCTGAAGCCAGCCTGACAGAAGTGACTCTCCAGTTCTATGGGGGCAAAATGAAATCACTTCTGTAATGAATTGGGTAGGGCTTATGTCAAACCATTCTGTTGGATGATACCAACATCACTGAATCATGGGTGGTAGGCTGTAGTTAACATCTATTTTTAAGCCACAGAATAAAGATTAGAAGATCTGTGTCAGTGAGAGAGCAGGAACCAAACCCTGATGAGGCAACAGATACAGCCACATGATGATGAGGTCATTAGGATCTCCATCCTGCTTTGCAGGAATGTAAAAGTGGCTTTTTACTTGCTGAGTACTGGAAGAAATGATTCTGTGCAAGCAGTAATTGTTTTCAAAGAGATGCAAAAAAGTTTTCTTTGCTTGGCTACAACATCCATCTCAGAAGGTAACTACTTTACGCCCAGCTCTTTCAGGCAACCACAGAAATGTCCCTGAGCATTCAAGGCAGCTGTGAAATGAAAACTTTCTCTGAACAGATGATACATTCCCCTTATTAGTTACAGCCCGGTTGCACTGTCAAATATGTATTAATTATTCCACTATTTTTTTCTTTTTAGCACCTGCAAGAAGCTTTTCCCTTCCATAAGCAGCTCTTTATTGACCAGAAGTTTGTTATTGATTTCTGTATTCAGTAAGAAGTGTGGTAAATGGGGACATTAAATTACTCTAGAGTTCTCACTTTTAAAAATGCAAAGGAAAATAGGATACTATGATGTGTTTTTTTAGCAGAAGCAAGGTAGAGGGAGAAACTTTGTAAGGGGAGGACTGCCTGAAATTTGTACATTTTGGTTTCAAATAAGCAAAAGTTAGTCTGTTGCATGTGTGAGTACATGTAGATACATGTGTGCATGCACATATGTGAAGTGGAGCTTCTCCTGAGAGAACTGGGAGTTATTTCTTCTTTGAAGCCCAAGTCCATTCAATACTCATTTGGATGAAAAATTAACTGCAAGGCCATATTACAATATTCATCAGGCAGAACTTGGCTGCGGTCAGACTAGTCACAAAACCTGATGCAGGAAAAACTCAAAGAGTATGTTTTGTTTAGGTTTGTGCAGGTTGGTAAGGCTTGCACAAATTGGTGGGAAAGCTGATCTCTCTGCCAGTGACATCCTCAAAATGAATGTATGTTGTTGAGTTAGCTGAGTTGATAGTTAGTGGAGTCAGTTGAGTTAGTTAATTAGTTGAGTTAGTTGAATTAGTTAGTTGAGTTGTTAGTTAGTTGAATTAGTTGTGAGCTGAAGGCCTGGGGACTGGGTCTGTGGCCACAGAAAAGGTTGTGAGTTGTATGAAGTGGTGGGATACCCAGGCTTCCAGTACTGAAGTCAGTGATCTTAACTTTTGAGAACATCCTTGTTTTTACAAGATGTATTTGCAGTTCTTGCAGAGAATCTTCTCTTTCCTGCTACAAGTAAGTGTATAGTGTATATGACAATTTGCTCATACACAGCTTGTCTTGACCTAAGCCAAGCATGAAGTCACAGTAATTTTAGAATAGATGTGTGTGGTTATAACCTCGTTAGCGAGGAAGACATCCGACACAAGGAGGAAAGTTAAATCACTGTGAAAGTACATATGATATCAGTCCCTTTTGTACACTGAGTAAAATGAGGTCTCTCTTTTCCTCAAGTTTCTTTTCAATGTGATTCACAGTCCAAAGCCTCTCTAGGTTCATCTGGGCTGTGCTTGGTTTTTGATAGGATTTTGTTTACTCTTCAAACCAGAGTTGAAAACTGGGTCAGGTAATGTAAATGCAACTAAGCAATCTGCTCAATGAGGGAAGTCAACAGCAGAACTGGAGTGTCTCTGGAGGGTTCCTCGAATGCATGTCCCGGTAACTTTAAGGCTGGAGAAAAGAAAAACCAACCCAAAAGCCATTGCTTTACCATCTGCTTGATTTCTTCCCTCTTAGTGCTATAATAAATAGATCTGTGACTCCTGATTCTCCTTCCACACTTGCAGAAGTCAGGACAAATTTGTTTTGAGCTCTGTGAAATTACATTGGGGTGGGGCTGGGGAATTAGATGTTTCTCTTTCTGCCTGCTCCGGTCTTCTCTAATTCTCCACAGCCACTGGATTCTTGGATATGAGTTAGGGAACAAGTCATAGTGACTTGTTTTTGCTGCTACGGCTCTCCTGTCTGCAAAGGCAGCCAGTATAGCTATACTGTGAGTACAGTATGTTGGCTGCTATCCAACGGTATGAGCTTCATTCAGCAGCTGACTTCTATTGTACGTACATGTATTTCTAAACACAACTGACTGGTGGCCATGGTCATTTATCCCAGCGGGTCTGAGAAGTGCCTCACACAGTTCTATTGGAGTAATGACAACAGTGAGAACCTGTCTAGTCCAATTCCTCTGAACGGCAACAGTATTGACCTTATGGATGTATGAGTACTTCCCTCAGGGCACTTCATTAACTAGCTACCCCCACCCAATGCCTCATAGGCATCTTTCCTTTCTAGGCAGCTGCATTTCCACAGATGTAGGAAGTGTCTCAGTGACCGGCTGTGGAGCAGTTCCTGGTGATGTGTGAGGAGTGGTGGGGACCACAGTTGTAGGCATCTGCCCATGTTCCACTCTCCAGTGGTGCACACTGCTCTGGTATGGCTTTGCCCTGGTACAGCTCTGCTCTTTGTGAGGGGTGTATTGCAGAGCAGGGCTGAGCAGGATGAATTATTTTTTTTTTCCAGGCAGCAATTCTGCCTAGAGACACTCTGCAGTCTCGAAGATCCTTAGCTCTAGGCTTGTGAATGACACTGTGTCTGCACTGTCACAGCAAGTTGGGATTTGAGCACATTGAGTCTCAGACCCCTCTGTTATCCATCCCACCTAGGTGCTGGCTTTGGATTTGTACCAGTTCCTCAAAGGAGAAGGAGGAGAAGTGGGAAGTAACTTGGTTGGACTGAGCTCCAGCTGAACCTTCTCTCTGCAGGCAGTAGGGACACAGCCTGCTGAATTCCTGACTTTCCTGGGCATAGATGGCCAAAGCACAAGAAATAAAACCATAGTCCATCTGAAGCTGTAAAAATTGAACTAAGCAGGCCTGAAAGAGAGGAAAAAAGGACAAAATCCTGCTCCATTATTCCTACTCCACACTGTGCTGGATGTTATGGTGGGCTGCTGAGGGACTGAGCTACCCTCTCAGCAGATGAGATGAAATACCCTGAAAATACAGGGTATTTGGGGCCTGGGGAAGAAATGGAGATAGAGGAGCAAAACCCACCTACTTCTTCCATCACCAGGAGGGGCCCCAAACAGCCAGTGGAAGGGAAAAGACCAGGAACCTCGTGACAGCATCACTGCTGTGGTGTTGGTACCTCTGACCTGGAGGAAATGTTGAGCTCCCACTGATGGATCTTATTTCCCTGGAGGCAGGTTCAAAGGGAAAGAAACACGCCACAGCACCTGATCTCGAGAAATGCCTGTGCCTCACCCAGGACCTGATCTCAAGAAATGCCTGTGCCTCACCCAACACCTGCACAGAAGTGGGGAGGAAAAGTGAGGTTTGTGACCTGGCAGCCCCACCAACTCTGCAACCCCATCACACTTCAACCCCTGCTCCTGGAGCTTGCACCACTTCTGTCTCTTTACTGAATGAGCAGGGACCTTGAGTTTTTTGGGCCATTTATCTTTTTTTATGAACACACCAATTCACTTGAAATTCTCCCACACTGTCTTTCTCTCGGTTCATTTAGTTGATTGCTGCATACTCTTGTTAGTGCTCTGTTGGGTTGGTGATGTATGTTTAGTAACTCTCCATAGTAGACTAGTTCTAAAAAACCTACAGTGTTACGAATTTTTGACACAGGGATCTGAAAAGCCAAGGATATGTATTTCAGGGCAAAGTCTTGCTCTTGGCCTCCAGCCCTCTCACTGACATTGCATGATGGGATTGACAATAGAAATTTTTAGTTCGTGTCCCCACATTCAAGTTAGTTAAACAGGGTTGGGTGTTTGGGGTCTTTTTTGCAGTTAATTATAGTTTGGGAATCATGCTTTGTGAGGACTGGAGCAGCTCTGCATATAATAGATGTACTCATGTAATTACCTCGTCTGTTTAAAAAGGCCTCATGGACAAATAAATTTCCCATTCTCATTTTTTTTCCTGTTTCTGAGAGAAGGGGAGGAGAGGACTGCTGAACAAACAGTGTATGTATTTTGAAAGAGCCCATATATCACAGAGGCACACAGAGGAGCAGCTCTGACACTTTCTCCTGTGCTACAGCAGCGCGGTCAGACCTAAGAGGGCGGTGAGACACTGGAACAGGTTGCACAGAAAAGCTGTGGATGCCCCTTCCCTGGAAGTGTTCAAGGCCAGGTTGGGTGGAGCTTTGAGCAGCCTGGTCTAGTGGGAGCTGTCCCTACCCATGGTAGGGGGAGTTGGAACTTGACGATCTTTAAGGTCTTTTCCAATTCAAACGATTCTGTGATTCCGTGATTCCCACCCTGCAGTATCTCTGCACTACAACTGCGCTAAGTAATAGCAAAATCTTTTAATGGGTTATGCTTGGTGCTTTCATGATACGAACTCGTCAGGCTCCATTTCCGTCCCACACATACCATGCTGTTTTACAGCTTTCTCATGGCTTGGGTGAGAAAAAACTTACTCTTGCTTTCAGCACTGAGCGGAGAACTATTTTCTCTCTCCTTCCCAGCTCTGCCTGCGCAGGGAGGCATGGCCACCGAGGAGGTGAGACTACCTGCAGCAAGAAATGCTCTTGGCTGCCTCTTGACCCAGTGTCGGCAGGAGCATGAGCACAAGGGTCTGGGGCTGCAGATGCTAAATGGGGTCAAGCTGCTCCGGCTGAAATGATTGCCTGGCTGGTGGTGGAGGGAAATTACTCCAGATCGGATTTAAAAGCGAGCGAGCTCCTCACCGCTGCGGGAAGGAGTAAGTGCCTCGTTGGCCGAGGTTACCTTTGAAAGGGCCGACCTCCGCTGGCAGGGGCTCGGGTCTGCTCACCTTCCCATC
>NW_009722254.1:54619-196553 GCF_000703405.1 Apaloderma vittatum | reverse complement strand
TGAACCGCAGCAGTACCTATTCACAGATTGTACTTTAATACAGCACTTCGTGTGCCTTACACCTATGGCACTATACAGGTGGATCACCGAGGTAGTGGATCAACCACAAATGCTTCTGCTAATTAAGGTTTTCCACATACAGTATAAGCGTAGATCTAGAATTTTATGCCTGGAAATGTTTGCTGGATTTTCTTTCTTTATGATTAATTTTCTGGTCTTGAACTCTCCTTAGGAAAAGGAATAATTACGAGAGGTCATTTGTCAAAAAGGGTTCATGCATGTGATTAATTTATTGCACTTCAGCAATTTACTAGGGATCAGCTGGGAGATGGAGGCAGTTTGTGTCCCTAGCCCTAAGCACATATATAGGCCTAGGTTAACATGTATTTACGTAACAATATATTTCTATAGGATGAATTTTCAAAACAGTAGTGAAAAAGCCAGAGATTTTCATGGAATTGCTCATATTTTTTGACAAGCCCATGCTATTACTGTACCATCACTCTATTACAGAGCTCAGACTGTAATATTTCCTAAAAGTGGTAGTACTGTTCTTTGAGTTAACCTTTTCTGGAAGATGCTTTTCAAGCCATATCTTATTAGCAGATAAGGTTTTGCCCCCAGCTGTCAAACATTTCATCCTTGGCTTCATGTGCTCTCCGTCCAGAGAAATTCTTAGTCATTAATAGGGTAAAATTTTTACTCCAATGAATTTTGTTCTCCTAATTGCTACCAGGTCTTAGTAATCTATTCAATGTCTAATACCTAAAAATTACTAGCTTTATTTTGATGAGTTCTCTTTCTTATGTATCATATGTACTGACATGACTTGTGTCTTCTTGTGCAGGGTCATTCTGGGAGGGTTCTGCATTAAATGAGTGAAGACATTACTGGTACAGTCCTCTTGAATTCACAGAGATTTTAGATCTCTTCCTATCCTTGTGTTGAACTCAACTGACTTCAAGAAATCCCTGTGTTTCTTTGATTTTAAAAATTCATTCATTTTTCCCAAGACCACCTTTTAGATATGGTTTTTAGTGTGTATAGTATGTATGTATGCACATATACTCACACAAATTTTCTATATATATAGTGTTTCAGACTGACTGCAGCAAGCACTAAACACCCCTTACTACTGGGAGATGACCGAAACAATTTACATTCTGATAAGTAAAACAGAGAAAAGGAAATGTGGTTATACGTCTTCTACAGTTATTGAACTCACTCATAGCAATACTTGGCTGCCTAAGAAACTTTTACTTGTACGTTTAGATAGCTCAGGGCAAATCTGTCATTGTTGACACTCTATAAAGGGAAGTCAAGGTCTTCCTTGTATAATGAGGAGGTGGCTTGATGGAAAGAGGAACCTCAGCCTAGGATTTTTTGCATCATCCTCCTTGCATTTCTCCTGCAGGAAAAGGGAAGAAATCTCCCAACTTCTCAAGGTCTGTCTCTTCATTACAAGGATCAAAAAGGCAGCACTGTTGGATCCTTACAGATTGATGAGACTTCATCTGTTGGACCTGCCTGTGGCACTGCAAGGTGGGAAGCCCTGGCCTGGGTTCATAAGCCCTAGTCTGTCTCGCTGCAGGTCTCCAAGCTGTTATCTCTCTAGTCATCTTCATTGTGCAGAAGTACCTGTACTTCTCAGTAGGAAAGTACATATCCCTGCTTTCAGCCAAGATGTTGTGAGACTTCTTAGACAGGTTATCCTGTAATTACTTACTTCACCTTCTTCTGAACTGACCATTACTGGATATGGTAAAAGCCAAGAGAGGCTCTCCTGTCACCTTCGCTCCTTTTGCCATATCCCCTTCAGCAGCCAGGGGAGTGAAGTGAAACAGATTTATTCACTAACAAGCCAGAGGATGAGGAAGCCTCAGGGAGATCCCTTCTGGGACTCAGAGAATCTGTAGCTTTTCAAACTTCTACAAGCTTGACCCAAGTGAAAATCCATTTAAAGTGGATTTATTAAAGATAAGAGGACTTTTTTACTGGTCCTCTGACAGTGCTCATGCCAGTTTTTATTATGAAATAAACTTGTACCATTTCTGAGTTGACCAGAGTTAGGACAGAACACCCAGTGAGAAGGTGTTAGGACTTGATCCTGATTGGCAAAATAAGCTTCCATGTCCTGCAGTGTCAGAAATCACTTACATAAAAATTGTTGCCTGGGGCTTTCAGCTCTGCTCTTTGGGTACACACATGTGTAAGAGGCTGAGAGGACTTAGCAGAGACAGGGTTGATATCTCTCGCAGTAAAGACTTCCAAAGACTTTTGTCAGGGCAGTTACCAGTTCTTGCTCAGTCAGGTCAGCACGGACTACTACATGATGGTGGCCTTTTCTGCTGTAGGAAATTACTGCTTCCCTGTTTATTGCTCTTCCTTTTTCATGAAGCAGAAGCCAGGTCAATTAGTTGGGGAAGGCCGGCAACCTGCTGGGAAATCTGCAAAGCTAAAACCAGTGTTAAGAGAGTACTTAGATAAATTGCTGACTCTGTGCTCATTAGCATGTAACAAAAATGCTTAAGCACGAGTTTAGGCATGATAAGCTTAAGGGACTTGTTAAATAGCATAAACTCAAGGATTTCACAAGCGCTCTCTCTCTCTCTCTCTCTGGAACAAAGATGACTGTGAAGATACCAAGTAGACAATATTATTAAAGTTAATTTGTTGCTTAGTCTAGCTTGTATCAGTCAGACTACTTCTTGAAATGAAAAAGAGCAAGAAATTGGAGGACCTTCTGGTTTACATTTTTCACACTTCGAGGCTCAGCATAAATCCTGTGAAGTAAAATCTTGTCTTTTGAAGCAAAGTATGTGAACAAACTGAGAGAAACCCACAATCACGATTTGCAAAAAGTCTTCTGAGGACGTCATAAAGCTAATGATAGGCTCAATGGTTTTCAATTTCCAGTATAATTTTGCAGAATGAAGAAACATAAGTAGCTCAGAGACATCTGAAGTCCCTGCAGTATTGCATCATTATTTCACCTAATGCAAACCCAAGACCTCTGTAAGCCTCTTCCATCCCTTCCCTCAACAAACAGGAAAAGCATAGATAGTCTGAGTTTTGCAGTTACAAGCAGATGCAGAGCAGCAGAGCTGCAAATCTGGTGACGCTGTTAGCTGTTAGTAAGAGGTTGTATCCAGTGCAATAAGCTCATTTTTTTCCCCTTTTTTTCTTGGCAAGGGATATCCTCATCCTACTGTGAGTGAGTGAATCAGTGCATCATCATCAAGAACACCTTGGAGTGAAATGCTCTACCTGCTGCTGTGGTTCCTAGGGATGAGTCAAGCACCATGTCTTTGCTTGGGTTTACCAGTCCCAGAAGAGGGCTATAAACCATAGGACTTTTTTCAAACCAATGAGGCATTAACTCGCTTAATGATCAAGCAGGAAAGGACCACAGTACATAGGGAATGCCTGCAGGTTCAGCTGACAACTTAACATCAGCATCCTGACATTATTGCTTTGCACCTAGCTTCTTGGACTATCAAAACAAAACAAAAAAGTGTACAAAAGAAGTGTTTCTAAGATAAGAAAAAGAGACAACAGAACTTATTTTCTAAAACATAGTGTAATAGCTTCAAAACATATTGAAACAGCAAATGTGTTTTTGCTTATCTTCCAGAATTAACAAATGCTCTGTATGTTCATTTCTCTTATAGTGTCACCTCTGCTACTTAGGCAACGATGCAAGATCTCATCAGGAAGGAGGATCACACAGCCGTAAGTCACCATCAGAATCTCTTCACTGCGATTGATTATGGTTCTGAAGGCAAAGATATGGTATAACAGGTGTGTGCCTTCATTTTTATCTTCAAAATAAATAAAACATTTACTGAGTAATATTTATAGGCTTGCAAGTTTGTCTTCTTTCAGTTAACTGCAGTACAATAAAAACCCTCTGCCCTATATGTTATGCACAATTAATGATGACGTACATGCGTATGATCAGGAGATATATTTGTCTGTTTTATTTCCCAATAAGCTCATAAAATAACAAATATTTTGGTCTGCCTGCTATGTCTCTTTGTAAAGACATGTGTGCATATTTGTTTTTAGAGCTGAGAGAGTAATTGGAAACAAATCATTTATTTAACATGTTTTCCTTCAGCTGAGTCTACAAAGAAATGCAGTGTAATTGGGAAAGCAGCTATGTGCTTCCCACTGCAGAGAACCTTTGAGTAGAACTGATAGAAAAAAATGCCAACAAGACATTTCTGGAGAAGATATAATTCTTTATTAAAAATCATGGAAAAGAATTGTGTTTTCTGGTTTTCTTCCATTCAAGACAAATACTTTTAAAAAAATTACGTATTTATTTATTCACGAAAGCTTCAGGGACAGAGGATTGGCAGCATCTTTTTCAAAACAATCCCTTTTCAAAGTTTGAGGCAAGAATCTTTTGCATCAAAGAAGAGGAGACCCAACTCCATAATGAAATCCCAGACAGCTTGAAATTTCTGGGGATTCAGGACGGAATTTGGATCTCTACTGCAGTTAAAAAGCTGTAAGCCCCCTGCCAGACATCCTCATACATGTGACAATTGGCTCAGAAGATCACTCCTCTCTAGTAAAACACAAGAAAGAGAAACACCTCAGAAATACTAAACGAATTATAGAGATGAGGAGGAATATAGCTGAAAAGAAATCACCTTTTATCATTGGTGCATAACGACACAACAAAACCAGCTATTTTTTTGCAGCACTTCTCAGTTCCAGTGGATCATTTTACACTCGGAATTAAAACTCTCCATCCCACACCAACAAATACCTGCCGTTTTGTGATAACAGGGCTACTCCCCTGTTTCGCTGCCAAAAGGAACCACTGCCTGTGTGGTCTTGTTGAGACATTAAATGTGGAGCTCCACAGCATGTGCACAGGTTAAATGTGACTGCTAATTCAGTATCTCTCCTTGCTTTGAGCTTCCTCTGTGTTGCCTTTACCTGGTCACAGTCCCTCTCATCTAAATGGTATCAGTTTGTTACAACAGGACAAAATACATATTCATACATCTAGGAAGCAGCCTAGCACTGAGTGTGTTTTCTGCATCTCACTGAAAGTTAATGGCCATGAACTCCATTGTCTGAAAAATTTATTTGGAGTGATGATTATGATAATGTCTCTTGGGGTGCATTTGTCATTCATGCTTCTGAAGTGAGTCCTGTGGAAAACAAAGGTTGGCATGTCTGTTTCCCTGTTCAATTAGCAGCATTAGCTGCTCTTGAAATATTAATCTTCCAAGCTGAGTTGTGAAAGAGTTTGTGGAAAGAAGACAGCCCAGGGCTACAGGGATGCGGGAATGGAACATCTCTTTGCAACGGTCCTATAATCCAAAATGAAAGCATTTTAAACAATAACTATACTGAAGTACACTGATACCTTTTGTCTTGGAATTATAAAGCACCTCACAAGCCTCAAACCAGTGCTCATGTTCTCCTTAATGTTACAAGGCCACACAAATGATTGATTATAGATGGCCAGGAGGATCAGAGGAGCTAGAGAGCAGAGTTTGATCTTCATCAGTCTAAATTTTCTTGCACTCCCTGCTCTATTGCTCAAAACATGCCTGCTCCCTCATTTCATCCTAAATTGCTCTTTATCCCTTCCACATGTGGGACTTTCTGGCCAGCTATTCAGTCGACTTTGCAGAGTATTCAGGGATGGGGTAAGTACATTCCCTCCTAGTCTGGGATGCTTTCTTTCACAGTGGTTGCCAGGCAGATTTCAGAGAAACTGCTAGAAACTTATGGAAGTTTCTGGCTAGTTTGGGTCTAGCCCACCACCCTAGGAAGTTAGCTGGTAGCCAATGAGAGGTGGATATGACTTTGATTGACCACAGCTCAGATCCCACTGAGCTTTAAAATGGAGTCCAGCTGGGGGCATGTGTGAGCAAGTCTTTTGGAGTAGCAGGTCCTAGAGTCAGGATGCAGCCTTCACCTGCCTGCCAGGGTAACTCTTTGAGGCTGAGAGTTCTCATCTTTATATGGGTGAGTGTGTGTGCAATCTGAATCATTATTCTAGGCTTAAGGGTTGGGTGTAGTGTAGTAATTGCTCTTCTCAGCCAGTACCAGCGCTTGTAAATTTGTGGAAACTTTATTTTTTACAATAAATTTAGTTTATTTTTATTTGTGGATTAACTGAGTATGGCAGCACTCCTATCACAAGGGACTGTGGTCCCCTGTGTGTCTGCCCGCAGCTGGGACATCAAATATAAAGTTTGCTACTCGAGGTGTTGTGATTTCAGGATGTGGTGCTCTGAAAATCAGATTGCTGATTTATAAGACCAAAACCAGAAACACATTGCTTATATTAACTCTGCTATGAGTGAGTTTCATGGTCTTAGACATTGCTTGAATGTATTCTATGAGCCCTAGATACGTAGGAGCTACAGTTTTCTTCAAGACACGCACTCAGCTGGTATGTGGCAGAGATATCGTTTACGCCCTCAGCATCTGAAAACACAGGGAATTCCAAAATCACAATATAAATGCTGAGCCTTGGGTACCATTCTTTGGTTTTATTTAGTGAAAGAAAGGCAATACTTAGGCTCCAGATATGTTGAAAACAATGTATTGGTGCTGACCCAGATGATCCCTTTGTCTTCTTATATTCTTTTGTCTTTTATCTGTTGTCTTACCAAGGAAAGCACTGAGGACAAGTAGAGTATTTTGATTCTGCATTTGGAAATGATCCAATAAGGGCATGGCTTATGAATGAGCCCTCAAGACACTGCTGCAGTACCATAAGTGATAAATGACAATAATTATGATAATAACAGAGATGCTAATAGAGTTCTAGTAAGAATCACAACTTGGTGATACTTTTTAATAAAAATAAATGACGTGTTTAAATGTGTTATAGCAGGATGCTGATGATTCAGCAGCTGGGTATCTAACAATTTCAGGCCTTTGTCTAAATAAGTCCATTGCAAAGGCAATTAATTAGAATATTGATAAGGAAATTCTTTAAAGCTGCACTTTACTTCTAAGGAAATATCTATCTTTCTGTCTGAGTGTTAGAATGGACATATGAATGGTTTGCTATTAAGGCTGTTTGAAGATGGTAATATCTGTGCCACTCTTCTGAATTTGTGCACATGTATCAGGCATGAAATGTTTGGGCATGTTACCAAGGTGTCATCATTCTCTTAGAATGCTGAAATACAGGCTGTCCTGAAAGTACTGCTAACAGAAGCCATGCACTAAGCAGATAACAGTCAGGATCTTCTATGTCAAAACAATTACCTCTAATTAGTAAAAAACTGTAGTAATAAATACAAAATCCCTTTTACCACAGCTAACCTATGGCTCATCACTTAGTACAAGGCTAGGGAGATAAAAGGAGCTGTTTCCTTGTTCTCAAATCTTCAGCTTTTTGTGGAAGTATAAATTAAAGCTCTGTTTGGGGACAGCTCCTCCCTCCTCGTGTAAAAGAGGGTGCAACTCCATCTTCACCTCTCCTAGAAAAGCTGTTCCTGTGTGATGTCTTCCAGAGCTGGTGACTACTGGGGATGTTAGTGAGGTCAGAACACTCCTGGCTCTCATTCCCTCTGGATATCCTCCTGTAGCTGGGTGCCCCCAGGCCAGGACCTGTGACTGGTTTAGGAATCCTCTCGCTAAGGGCTGGCTGCAGGGCTCTGTCTAGGAGGTGTTCTCCTCTCTGCTTTCGTGGTGCACGTGCCTGGTCCCAGTGCTGGTGGCTGCAGTCACCCCTTCGCTCTCCTGCACTGCTCAATGCTAGAGACTAGGAGGTGGTGGATATTGGTCCTTCTGCAGTGGATGATGCTCACTGGGATGTGCGGTGCTGGAATGGATGAAGAAGAGGTTCATGGTTCAAAAGCAGTCATTGCAGAAACAATTGGCTTCAGCAGTCGCCATGAGTTTCCAGGGAGTGGAGAATTTCAGGGGAGCAAGGACAGCCCAAAAGCAACAAAGATGTGTCTTGCCCTGGTGGACAGATCTTCCCAATTCATCAGGAAAGGTCTAAGAACAAGGGAGATGTGTTGAAAAAAGGGAGGGCTAACTTACAGTAGTAGGGTAGTCAAGATTTGACGTGTATTCTTCTGAATGCCACTGCTCATTCACTCTAGCAGCTTATCGGCACCACACATCACCGTGGTGCAATACTACTAGGGACCAGTGTCAGCATCTGTGGAAGATAATAGAGAAGTGACCATCCCTGCTTGATTCACGCTTCACTCCTCAGGGACCTGTTCCCTGGCCTTGAAAGGAGAACACAAGGATGAAGTAACAATTTGTCCTCCTCTCCTTTGCAGCTGGGCTATCCATGTAGTAGCCTCTGGTCTCTGGTAGGACTTTCCTCCCATAAGAGAGATTGTGTCATCAATGGATCACGATAACTCTCTGCTGTGCCTCTGCTAATGAGCAATCATGAATTTCTTGATGTAAACCTCCTTAATGATACCAAGTTTATGATTATTGTTCTTTTGACATCCCGCCTATTATGACACCATTTATTTAGCGAGGGCTTGTGTGTTTTTTTTTTTTTTTTTTAAATAAAGAGAAATAATTATTCCACACTGTTCTTGTTCCAGATGGCTTCTATAATTAGTTTATTACTTTTGCAGATGTTGTATGAAAACTTCAGGATGTGAGCCAACAATGAGGAGATGTAGCTAATGAAAGTGAGTTTTTAGTTGATTATTCACAATGTGGAAATAAATATATTCTGCATGTCAACTAAGTGCAATGCAGAATGCAAAGCATTGATATGGAGGATTTAATCCCAAATGGTGTGAGCTATATCAAAGCCTCTATCTTCAGGTCATATTTTTGCCTCCCGCTTCTATGGGCAGAATGCAGGAAAAGGCCAATGTCTTTTCTGCCCAAAACACTAGGGTACTGTGATTAAGAATAAGACTGCAGAGTCACAATTCCAATCCCTAAATGATACCCGTTTTTCAGCCTTACCTCAATTCTGTCTCTCCCTGCTCCAGTCCCCAGCAAGGAGGGTGTCCCTGTTTGGTTTTGACTTTTACTTTCTTACACTTCACTGTTTTTTACAGCAGCTGCACCACGGAAACAGACCTGTCCTCTGTTCATATGGTAATGAGATGATCACATATTTGCTAATTTTCTGGGATGGCAGTTATTTCATTAAGGGCAATTATTCATTCCCCTTTTGGATTTAGATTGCAATTTAAGAAAAAAAAAATACTTGAGAGAACCTCCCTTGCATTGGAAAACATGTTTCCCTCTGAAGAACACCAGTACCCATTTATAAACCCTCCTGGATAGGTTTCAATGTTAATATCCTTGGCTAAAAATGCCTGGTGATTAATAGCATTGACTGGATAGTTAAATACATGATCAACCTGGGAGCAGTCATGCTTCTCAAGTACGAACAGTAATTGACAGAATGTTCAGCAAATAAAACTAGCTTAATGCTGTACTAATATATAATTAAAATACCTGTAACTGTTTTCACCGCCTGTACCTCTTCCCCCCGCTGAGGATACAGTCCTGCCACAAAAATGCCAAGGGTTTCAGTTTTCAAAAAGGAATTGGATTAAAAAAAGCCTGATTTTTCTTTTTGAAGCCTTGCTCCCGCTCCACCCCATAAATAGCCACAGTGGTAATTTTGTATTCAGAGGTGCCAGCAGACACAAGACCATTTCAGTTTACAGTTGCTCCCACACATTGTGCCTGCAAGCAGGAGGCGATATATATTTAAAGGGCTGCTCATTGGCGTCCTCTCTTTCTGCCTGAAACGCATCCCACCTACAGCTTGGGGACATGAATTATTTACTGCCAAGCAAAACGTGAGCGTGTTTAGCGGTGGTATCATTGCTATGATGTGAGTGGAGGTGTGAGCGCAGCTCCTTCCCCTCCGGCCCAGGGCTGAGCAGCATGGAGGGTCCTGCGCAACCCCTGCAGTGCAGGGATCCTCCTGCTCGTACACAAGTCGTCAGCCTCACATTCTTCAAAATTGTTGTCCTGCGTGTTATCTGCCTCTATGCCCTCTTCAGGCACGTTCCAGAAGGGATTTCCTGGCACTCCCCATGCAAATTTAGTCCATGTCTTGAGCTTCAAGTGCTCTGCAGCGGTGTGGTCCAGACCTTTCACCATCCCTGAAATCAGGAGCAGAGAGGAAACCCTAACCTTAGACCTGTGCATTCCACTGAGCTGCCAGGCAGAGCTAGAGAACAGAGCAGTGTGATAATCTCCTTTCCTCTTTCACTGGCAATACAGCTTCAGTCATAACAGAATTACGATGTGTAGTTCCCCCAGCTTTGCTGGCACTGCAGCAGATATTAATCAATGTGTGCTATTCAAAATACTATTTGTTTTATCCAGATACATCATTAACCTCCTTTCCATCAATCCAGTGAGGGCTAGAACTGTTCGGAAGTATGTGTGTGTTCACTGCTTTTACAGAGGGTATAGTAAAAAAATTAAAACTCCATAAAACATCAGGTCAGGTTCACACCAGTGTAATTCTTCTGCAGCTGGTAGAGAGGCCAAAGGAAGGCTGGAGCCTAGCCCTTCCTATAGAAAAGCTCTGAATGCATGTTCAGTTTTAGAGCTTTGTTAAAGCAAGAAAAAAAGAAGAAATTAATTACTTTTGTTAATTAAGGTAGCTTATAGGACAAAAACATTATAGGGAAGAAAGCAATGATAGCACAAGGCTATCAATAGCAATATTTTTGTAGTATGGAAGTAAGCAGAGGGAAGAGGAGCAAAAAACTGGAGTATCAGAAATCTAAATATTGTGCAAAAATACAATAGAGCATGAGTCCTGCCCTAAACACCTTATAGTCTTTGGATAGAAAAAGAGGGATTTCTCTCTTATTTTTTCATATTGGAAACATGAATATTGTGAAGTGACTTATAAGAAGTTAGAAAGTCTGTAGGATGCCCATAACTCATCACTAAGTGTTGTGAATGGTCTGCTTTTTTTGAAGATTGGGCATCTCTTTCTCTGGAAGGAAAACAGGCTTAAAGAGAAATAGCTATCAGCTCCTTAACTGTAGAGTACTAGGAGACAGGGATAGGTGCAATGAAGATAAACTGCTGGAATAATGGGAAGTAAGAAATTAGATTGATTTTATACAGTGATCAGCTCACTAAGACTGTGTTACTGTTATATCTTTATATTGCACAAAAAGTGAAAAAGATTTTATTTATATGTATATATTCACAAATATATTAAATTCAATTGCAATTACAAAATAGTCTCCATTTTACAGCAATCCTTATCTCAGAACAACTCCCTTCCTCTCTGTTTATTATCATCATTCTCTGGCTGCTGCTTGGCTGCTTTGTGCAGCACCGTTACGGAGCTGACATCTGTTGTGATGCTTCTATTCTTATAAATAGGCCTATCTCTGGTACCAGGCTGTGCCTTTTTTCTCGTATGGTTGTTCCTGTTGTTGATTTTTGCTGTTTTCACTTTTTAAGTTAGCAAAAGACAAAAAAAAAAATCACCAAGAAACTTTGCAGTCAATTTGCAAAGAATTACATTATTGTGAGTGTCCTGATTTGGGTAAGAAATGGGATGAAGGATTTATTGCTACAGACCTGGGTATGCAACAGATGCTGAAACACTTTTTTTCTTGGAAAATTTTTCTTCATGGTCCAAACCAAAATCAGGAGTACGGAAAAAACGTAGGGGGAAGTTATACCAAGACACCTTTGCAGCAATGGCTTTCACGAGTTCAGAGTGTGGTTTAGCTTGCTTAGAGTTTTGTGTTGTAGATCTAAAGCTGCCTAGCTCTTCCTTAGCTCTCATCCCAGTCCAGAGCCATTGCCTTTAAATAGCCCTCAGGAGTTGTTTTATTGACAACTTTCCCAGGCTGACAAATCTTTCATGCACTTGAACTGGTCTGGCACACTGATCTGTTGATTTGTATCCACCTTCTAGTTCAGACCTTAGTGAAAATTGATTCTCTAGGCTTTTCATTTGCTGGCAGCAGAGACCTTTCACTTGCCACCATCATCCAGATGAGGAAGCATCCCAGAATGGTTTGCTGCAGGCATCTGTGGAATGGTTGCAAGCTTGAGAAGAAATTAAAAACGTGTTGGGAGGTGAAAATAGCAGGGGTCATGGCTGTCACTCACCTTCGAATCTGACAACCCGTGGAAGTTCAATCTGAAAATTCTTCTCTTAGCTTAGTATCACCTCACTGATGAAATCTGATGTATGATACTGCAAGCGATCCTTTTCAATATCATTCTAGGCTCATTGTACAGCCTTGCAAAACATCTGATTTTTTAGAATCAACTTTAGAGTACACTACCTCTTTTAGACAGACTAAAATCCTTAGGACACCTTACCTGCATAGAGGGTTCCTCAGACACAAAGTAAGAGCTGGTTATAAGGCAGATGCATAGCATGTCATTAACAATTTCGGTCTTGAGTTATCTTAATGGTTGAATTACTTTTAATGGTAGAGAGGAGACTTGGCTAGCAGGTTAGGCCAAGGCTGTTCCTAAACCTTGAAGAAAACTGCACTTATGCCTGAATTTCATGGCTTCAGTATTGAGTTTATGGGCCATATGATGGCCCCTATGATGCATCATTTTCTCTTTCACATCGGACTTGTTCTACAGTTAATGGCTTAAAGCTTTTGAGTTGGCACTTTCACTATAGGGAGTTGTATTTCTCTTTCCATGGCTCATGGGCAGATAATCAGAACACTGAAAAATACAGCTTATACTCTATAGACATTAACTTTCTAAAGAAAAAAAAGACTGTGGTGTGTTAAACAGCTTTTAGGAATATTCTCTTTTAATGTGATATGGAGTCTTGTTAAGAGAGATCTGCAGTGGACTGTTTTTTCAGTTGTATAATTAACCTGAATAGGTTAATACAAAAAGCCTGCAAAATTCTGGAACAAATGTATCTGGATCTAAGTGTGGCAAATGGCCTCAAGAACCAACCAACAATCTAAGGACCAGGACAACTCAGATCAAAAAGGAATGTCCTGTTTTTGTCTTGGCTGAAACTAAATCAATTCCCTGCCTCATCTGTGATAAAAATCTCAGAATCAGGCCATGATCTACCATCTGTGAAGACTATAAAATCTTCCCGCATTGTGATGCTTTCAGTGTCATGAGCGTGAGATCTCCATAACATCTTCTGCTCAGATACCAGAGTTGTCACAACCCTAAAGAGAAATCAAGAAATGAAATATCAGCATGGTTTTCTACTGATCTGAATTCACCATGTGTGAATAAGCAGATGGAGGGACCAGGAGCCAGGTATTTGGGAATTTTACATTTTGAGGAGGTTGTTTTAGAACCTAGAAGAGGGATGTGGTCATGGACCGATTAGAAGCTGAGGCTTGAAAATTGGTTAGTATTATATATAATTACTTTTCCAGTGATACCAGGAAATTATTTAAATGCAAATTAAACTATGCTGCCAGAAGGTAGATGTATAGGACTGAATAGAGCCATTTTAGAAAACAACGTAATTTTAGGAAAATTACCTCCTTGTCCTGAGAAAAGAAAAACAATGCCTGTAGAATTAGTGGTACCAATAATGTTGTATCACTAAGATCAGCTAATTATCGCTATTCTCCAGGACTTGAGCTGATGTAAAACTCCTGTACAATGAGTGACAATGGTTACCTAAGCAAATCTGAAAGGAGGATTTTGAAGTGAAACAATTTGTTTTACAACAAAGCATATGCCAATTTAACATCAGCTGGTTGGGAGGACAGGTGGAAAGGTGAGAAGGTTGCAAAGCTTAAACTTCTGTGCTTTTGGTTCCCTAAGCCAGAAGTTTTGTATACGCCAGCAGGTTTGTCTAGCTTTGTAACAATACTGTGGAGCCACTTGCCATTTTAATTGGCAGATTCATAGAAACCACGCAGGTCCCATACTGTGCCTCTCTGAGACATTTTGTGAAAACCACAGGAGGTCCTCCTAGGACCTTCAAAGGGACCAAAAGGAAAAAGCCACACCTGAAAAAAAAAAGAAATTAAATTAACTCAGATTAATGCAGAGAGACCACTATAGCATACTGGAGGTAGGAAAGTAATTTGTTTGGCTTTCATGAGAGGACTGAACTCTATTGACTCTCCGTTTCTACCCATCAGGCTTTCCTGAAGGGCTATTGCAGGCAATACCACTGCTCCAGCAAGACAGTTGTGCTTGTTTAATGAATATAAGAATTTAACCATTCTTGTGACACATCCAGACCTTCCTTTGCTTTTCTCAGCATGTTAAAAAGGAAAAAAAAGAGAAAGTTTTATTGTAAAATGACACATTTATGGAATCAAGACTTAGCAATTCTAGTAGCCTTGTTCAGCCTGCTTTTGTACCAACCTACAGTGAGTGTGGTTGGGTAAATCTTAGTGTTACAAAGTGGAGGTTACTCATACTTGTAGAGCTAAACAATTAAGCAGAATTGGTACAAGCATGTGTGGAAGGGTGATGGTGTTAGCTCCTGCACTGTTGGGTGTTCTGTCAATGCTGCTGGGAGAGGTTTTGCCAACAGTTTAGAACCAGGCTTCTATTTGGCCAGAATCCATCACCAAGGGCAAAATCTGAAAAAGATTTTAAATAATTTTTGGATGTTGGTTCATCTCAGTAAAGAAAAAAGTCTAGTGGGGATCAAAAATAATTTGTTAACTACACTTTTCTCAAGGAACCCTGGAAACTGCTATGCCCACAGCTCTTTTGATGATGCTCTGAAAAGGGGGACACAGTGACAAAAGTTAATGAACTCTTCCCTGAGGACTGTCCCACAGACTGCAGAGGTCAGCGAGCTTCCAGGACTGATGGTGATTTAACACAGCATCTAACACACTTGCACTCAATGCCTAGGAGTCACTCACAGGTACAGGACCTGGGCAGTGAGCCCAGCTCCTGGGCCCTCCCAAAGCCTGAGAAGAGCTGAGATACAGCCCCAGGGAAAGGGGGATTCATCTGGATGGAGGAATGACACAAGGCAGGAAGTAGCAAGATGCAAAACAAGGGAAAATCAGAAAGAATTGAATAACTTCTTGCTTAAGGCTAGCATTTCCACACCTTTAATGTGTTTAAGGGAGCTGTCAGGTACATCAGAGACAGGCAGAGAGACAAAAGGGAGAGTAATTTTATGTTGATAACACCCAGCACGGACCCTCTTGTGCACTGGATATGTGCATCCTTCTGCAAACACATATGGCCAAATGTTTCTCTGGGGTGCGTCATAAAGCACGTAATTACAAGACATTTCCTGCACCTCCCAAGGAGCCTGCTGTGACAGCTGCTGAAAGACAAATGCCAGTTGCAATCAACGCCTGGCTAGTAATATTTCAAGCAACTGCGTACCCAGGAAAAATGTTCCCCCGTTGCCTGTGGTTCTGCTGACTTCCAAAAGCAAGAGAACATCTGAGGTGAGATCTGTACCTGGGAACCTGAGGTGTAAGTGTGCCTTTCGTCAGCGTAGGGGGGATTGGGGACCGATCTACCTTCTCTGCCCTTCTTTTTTGCTTATTTCCACCAGCCTGCACCTGTGTCTCCCTGGCATGTAGTGCCCAGAGTGTGTGGGAAAGTGGCTAGCTTCGTGTGTGTTTGGAAAACTTCCCATTCCCAATTTCTATGGCTTTCAAGGGCCTCTTGCAGGCTCATTGCGTTAAGAATGTCTTTGCTGAGGGGAATAAAGCCTGTTGTAAAGAAACAAAGAGATAAATGTTGATCAGGTTAGGGTGACCAGGTGTACACCACATGCAAAGAGCACTTACTGAGACAAAACTTTAGGCTGATACGTTGCATATACAACAGGCTTGCAGTATACTGAGGTCTCTTTATGTCACCCTGGCAGCAGAAAGAAGTTTAAAACCATTATTTTGCCTAAAGAACCTCCCTGAATAGGCCACAAGTGCATGAATGCTTATTCATAGTTGAAATTAAACCGCCTAACGGAGCCTGTGGGAAGTAGAGGGTGAGACAGAGCTTCTCCATGGGAATGTGAATTTACTGCTGGGGGGCTAGGGAGGCTCCTGCTGTACACTGGGGCAGGCTGTGGGGCCATGTTTTCGCATGGGAAGGATTGTGCTAAAAATGAGACCTTCTTACCCTCTGAGAAGGGTTATGTGGGAAATAAAAGGCTATAATATGAGGATGTGGGGTTGCTCAGCAAAAACCTGTCAACAATTGTGCCAGGGGAGGCCAAATTCCTGATCAGGAATGGAGTTCCCTGTGAAATGATGACTCCTGTTGACAAATCAGCTCCTTGTTGGAGATTTTTGACAGCTTGACCCTGGCTGCCTGTTCTCACAAGGTTTTGTTTTGGCTTCTGGCTCTGGCCTGAAAGAATTGGCAGAGGAAGTTCATGTTTACCTAGCAGTATATAATTTATATAACTTGAATTTTAAGGGGAACTCTTCTGATATGAAATATGAATTGCACTGCAAAGTCTGACAAGCTGTCACAGTGGAGGAAGGGAACCTGTCCTTTGTTTAGTTCTGCAAAAAACCACAACAGCACTTGAGCAGAACGTCGATAAACATATCTGGTGTACGGTGCAGAGGACTAGATGGAGCATTTCAATGGAGTGCCCAAGGGTATTACAGCTGAGCTGAAATCTTTCTGCCTACACAACTAGGACATCTTGCTATCTCCAAGGCCCTCTGCAACCCCCTTCTGTAAGCTTCTTGGTTTGATTTTATGCTCGTTGAGTATTTGGTTTTAGGCTGCTCATTTAAGAGAGCTGCCAAATTAGCCTAACCATGGAAGGATTTATATCTAGGGAGAAGCTATGATTCAGTTTTCCTGGTGTTTTCTTTCATTGCAACAACAAATAGAGGACATTGAAGATCAGGTGGTCCTTTACACTGAGCCAGGCATAGTGGGTGATGTTCATCTACTGATCACAAATAATGTGTGAAGCTCAGGTCTGGGATAGTATCCACACTGTATAAGATATTTGGTGAAACTACGATTGTTATTTCTATTCAGTAAAGATATTCTTTAATGACCTTCATATCTGAGAGGAAAGCAGGAAAAAAAAATCAGAGCAGTGAAAAAAGTCCTCTTAAAAGCTTAATTAAAATATGAAACCTTTGATTTCAGGCAATTAAACGAGACATTTTCTGCCTCTAAAGTAAGTGTTCTGATGCTCTGTAAACAGAGTATGCTTATGGCTAGAGCTGTCTTCAAGATTATAATAGTCCGGATTAGCAGTGCTTCAGATGTGCACCTCAAAGCAAAACTGGCTGCAGAGTAGAGGAAGAGATTGCTCCCCAAACACTAATGAGAGCTGAAGATGCTCTGCTGGTGGCTGTCAGCACTGGCAGCTGCTTATGAAGCTGAAGGACATAGGTTAAAAACCTACAGAAAATTTGGAGAAGAAAATTTAAATGATGGTGCTTCTCTGCAGTTAGATGGCCAAATCATAAACTGTCCACTGTATGGTCAGGAACAACCTGAAATGAACACTATGTGTTCGAGAGTAATTCGAAAGAGATGCCTTTTTTCCACCTGAGCCATTCATCTGTTTAGCCTAAGGCATCTCTCAACATTTGGGTAAGGGCAGAGAGAGAAGATAGGCTTGTTTGTCAGCCAAA
This sequence comes from Apaloderma vittatum, assembly GCF_000703405.1. Taxonomy (NCBI): domain Eukaryota; kingdom Metazoa; phylum Chordata; class Aves; order Trogoniformes; family Trogonidae; genus Apaloderma; species Apaloderma vittatum. The sequence goes on along the minus strand of NW_009722254.1, from coordinate 179,022 downwards.
TCTCAGCTTTGGAAAATAGTTTTTACCTGTCTAAACTTACTCTAATTGCACATGCTGGAGCTTTCACTTTTACACCTTGCCCTAAAACATTGAACAGCAGCATGCTAGGCAATTAAATAGCTGTCATGCCTTCTCCCAGACCTAGCAGCACTTTGGGGATATATATGACACATGATTTGTACAATCAGTTAGTAAAAACTTCATAAAGCACTTTGGGATTCATCTGAATGAAAGGTACCACCATAAATGTAAAATCATTCTCATTATCATTAATATTCTTTTATGAGGGACCTTATCAAAAGCCTTTTGAAACCCCAAGTAAATTATTTCTATCAGGTCACCTTTATATACTATTTTATTAACTTTTCAGATGAGAAATTGCTTTGAAAAAATGATACTTCATGGTGGAGACTGAAGTGGGTTTACTCCCTGTTGTCATTTGTTTGCTTCCATTATGGTGACATTATGGGCTACAGCCGAGGTCAAGGCTCTGTTGTGCTTACGGCTGCACTAAAGTGAAAGGAGAGACTGGTGATGTTTTGGAAAACTTAAAATTTCAATAAATGCAATGTGTTTGTCCATGCTGAGATCTGTGCCCTTGTGTCCTGTGGGACACCAGCTGGACAGTGGTTGTTGCCAGTAAGGAAGAATCATCTCCCACCCAGGATGTCTCTAGAACTTTTGGGGTGTGAGCCAGCCCCAGAGACCTCGTGCCCTTCCCCACAGTGCTGGTGCTGGCTGAAGTTGGGGGGGCTGCCTGGATGGACAGTGTTTCCACAAGAATCACAGACAAACACACTCACAGTGAGTTTTCCCTTGCTGTTACTGTGCAATAGGAGCCAGACTGAACCCCTTCCTTCACTCTCAAGGGGGCATTTCACCCTGTAAGGTGAGCAGGGCACCTGATTTGACAATTTCACTGTAGCGTAGTTTGTTTTTGCTACAGCCTGGGCTAGGTCCCAGTTATTCTGGGGGATTTAGGGCCCTGGTGAGCTGGCAGCCGCATAGCTCTGTCCTCAGGTCCTGTTCACCTTCCACAGAGGAAAAGTAAATCACTGCTGAAGTCACTCTCTAATTTCCTACAGAAAGTGGCATGCAGAAGGAATCTCTTTAGTTACATCTGTAAAAAATAACTCAGGTCAAGGTTTTTTTTCTCCTGATTTTACAGCCTTTCCCAGTGTTCTGCAGAAGAAATATCTACTTTTGTATATCTGATAGCAAAAAACCACAAAGAGTGGTGTCTTCCAGCAGATACATATATTTGAGTTAATTGGGTACGATAAAGCTGTCACATAACAACAACGCTTTCTAAGTTTCACTCATTACATGCCTGGTTGGGGTTTTATTTTTTTTCTTCTCTACTGTATCAGTAATACCTTGAATTCTTTTTAAAGGCCTGTGCCTCTACGTCCATTTCCCTTCTGTCTTGTCTGCATTTATGCTAGTCTCTGTTCTGCTCTTTAGTCAGACACCCCTTTTAATTTTGAAAGGATGTTTATTTTCAATAAACTCTGCTCAGCCATGCATATTTTATCCTTCCTGTTCTTATTTTCAGCTCACAGGTCCAATCACTATCTACTTCTCTAGCATAGGCTCTTAAATAGCTTCTGGACTGATTACATTAGCCAAACTCACCCTTGGTACAACTCCTGGGGCTGCTGGAGGAGTTACTCTAGGAGCAAATTTGCTGTAAGTTGTTAAAGAGTTTCACTATGCCCTTGAGCCTTCTGTTAATAATTTTTCTCATAGTTTTAAAATCTGGCCTTTTAAAGTTCACCCTCACTGCATTACCCCTAGGAGAGTAACCTTCTATTATGATATCAAACCTAATTGCACAGTGATTATGATTACCCAGTGGATTTTTTATACTCACCTCCCTTAACTCCTGTGCATAATTTAGCACAGAGTTGAGATTCAATTCCTCCAACAAAGGACTCCCTTGAAAAGCAGACCTTAAATAATGTCAATTAATGGGCTTTTCAGACCATGAGTTTTTCAACTGAGAGGCAGCAGAGGCTTGGAAGTCATAGCTCTTCAATTGCTGACTCAGTGCCCCCCCAAAATCAACCCACGTTGTCCCAGTGGTGGTTCTGAGACATCCAGGGCTGTCCTCCAATGCCTTGTGCTGCAGCCTATCTGGATGGCTTTGACACCTGCAGATTGGTGACACGGAGGGAGAAGCCCCCCCTAAAAGCCAGAAAACTGAAAAAGTATAAGGTCTGGAAATGAAAAATCTCTCTATGTGATAATGAGCTGAGTATGAGAGAAAGGAGGGAGGCTGTTTGCTGGCTGCAGTTCTTGCAGCGCGTGGGAGATACACATGAATAACGAAGCCTCCTGGAGCCTGCGCTCAAGATCCTGTTCTTCCCATGACCCTTTATAAAGAGCGTGATGGCAGACCAGATCAGTGTGGTGGTTTCCATGAACTAAGAACAAATGGAGCAATCTGGAGAGAGCATGTTGCTAATTTCTGAATGTGATAGTTCCTGGTGACTGCACTGGGTAATTACAAAATGCGTTTACCCTTCAAGGGTTTCTGGAAATACGGTGGAGATATTTAGGGCTGAGTACATGACAGAGGTAAATACTTTGGTCTTTTTAGGTTTCTGAGTTGAAATACTCTAGCTGAGGATCAGGCACTCCTTTTATAAATAGTGTTTAACAGAAAATGAGATTTGTTAACAAAAAGAATTAATACACTTTCTTTTTTTTTAAAAAAATGGTAGCTGTGAACAAATGAAGGAAAAGAGAACTAGCTCATAAAGATTAATTCATCACATGAGAAATTTTCTCTATGAGAGGTAAATCGTGGTAGCATTCTAACTGTCTGCGATAAATGTAAATGAATATTTTCTGTTTCCCTAGCGGCTGTTAATATACATATTTATCTTAATGCATTTGGAAAAAATAAGTAAAATAAAAATAAAGCTCAATGACTTGTTCTAAATGTATTCCCAGCATTGGCAGGAAAAGACGTACAAGGTACTAAAAATGCCCTTCCTAAATGCTGTATGAGTGTATACCAACGGTGCTGAAAACAACATAATGGGCTATTGCCTTTCAGCTTTATAATTGTGGCTACACAGTGTTTTTGGGAAATCTCCTACTTTTTGAGTGGGATGTGCTGAGCAGGGACTGGTGCTGATATTGAGCCAAGCTGTTGCTGTGCTTGGATTGATACCAGTCTGGCATTTGCCTGCCTTTCAGCTGTCCCTGATGTGAAGTCCTCCCTGCTGATGGCTCACAATTCCCTTAGAGAGGTGAGATGGCATGACAAGCTAAAGCACTCACGGAAACGTTTGGAAGCCGCAAGCTTTTATTTTTACATGGAGCTGACATGCCACTTGCGCGTCCTCTCTGTTGTCCCTGGCTGACAGTTCAGTATTGCCCTGGTCATTTTCTTCAGCTGCTGTTTGCAGCACTTTGCTTTTAGGAGGTCATCATGCAAGCATTCTTATTTGTTCAGACAACCAGATCAGCCACTCGGTGGTTACTCAAGCTTTCTCTGTGCTCCTTTTCCTTTCAAATAATTTCTTCACCAAGATGCATCCAATGCATTTACACAAGAACCTTAGGCACAAATTGGCTGGGATTTCATCTCTGATATATCAGGAAAACACATTCTCGTCTTTAAGGACTTGTGCTGTTGGATGCTATGCAATAAACATAGGAATAAAAGAATCACAGTCATTTAAGCCCAGAATAAAAAAAAAATGCCACTGATTTAATGGACCTAAAGGCCTCCCCTGCAGTGGGTTTTCTTACTGGCACTGAATGAAAAGACAAATCCAGCCTGGCACCATCCGATTAAGTCTTTGTTTCACCATGCTTAAAGCATCTTTCCCATCAGTGTATATGAGTGCAGGATGGTATGAGAGGAAATAAATAGTGGATGGGAACCCATGATAAGCAACATCACACCCTGCCCATGCTGCCAGGCTGCTTCAGGTTCTGTATATCATGCGTGTCGTGCTGGGGCAGAGAGTTATGTGGGTCTGTGACCAGGTGGTGCTAATGGGTGAGCTATGTAGCTACTAGGTAGCTAATGCCCTCCTCACAAACCTTCCTCTCCTGAAGTAAGTCTGGCCAAACCTGAAAAGACTTATAAATTCCTAAGGACTTGAGAGTGTGCCCAGCCTGTGCAGTGGGGGTAATTTGTACAATCAGTGGAACAGAGGGCAGAACTGCATCTGAACCAGGAAGCCAAAGGCAATAATAAGTAATGTGTATCCATAAAAAATTCATGGGAAATTTCATCTTGGATAAAAGAGAATGAATAACTATGTTGATTAAGTATTAAAAGTTCATTTTATTTTTAGAAGTACTCAGAAAATTGAAAACATCTGGGAACATTATGCAATTTTTTTTACATAATATCTTCCATTTACATTTCATCAATGCCACCAGTTTAACCCTGACCTGTATGGAAACAACCCACAAGACCTAGTCTTGTTTCTTGCTGAGCTGCAAGAAGTGGTTGAGTTCAGACACTTCTCTCTGTGGAAAAAGCAGTGTGTGTATATCAGAGTGCAATGCCTAAGTCCTTCTGCATGCCTGAACTTAGAGCATCCTGCTGGCATAGTGTGACAAGTTTGAGATGAGACTGGTAGAAAAATGTCTTAAACTGATCGATCTATAAAAATTTTGAATCCCTGGGAATTTGCCCCGGGACATCCCATAGGACTAGCTGTTGATCCCATTAAATCACAAGCAAGAAGCTTCCAGAGAAAGCTTAGATCTTCAAAGATCTTTTGATAGATAATGCCAGAGGTTGACATGTAGAGAGTGGAAATTTAAGCACCTTTAAGGGTCTACTGTCACTCCTGCAGTGACAAGCCCAGGTCTGTTGATATTTACCTGCAGGATATTTTACTCAGAAAGTGCTGTGATCTTATTACTTTCACTTTTTTTTATAAGGAGATGAGACACAGGGCCACTGGAAGTATTAGCACTGCTCAGACTGGACATGTAGTGGGGAGTGACTCCTCCAGGGACCAGCTGAGAGTGGGCAGGGTGGCTAATGTGGAGCTCCAACCCTTCCAAAGCAAAGAGGATGCTCCAAAAGTCTCTGGCAGAGGGTGGAGCAAAAGGACAGCATTTGGATCACCTTCCGTCTCCAGCAAGCATTCTTGCTTTGACCCATATCTCTGTAATTTCCATCAGGCACAAATACAATAGAGCAAGTTTTGTGCATCCATCGTTAAAAGGCTCATTCACAGACACTGCAGCACCTCTCCACATGGGGATGAGTTTCTGTCCTATGGGGAGCTGTACTCCATGTTCCACAGAGTAATCACCTTTCAAGGACAAGGCTCATCCTTCTCACCCATGCAGAGAAGCTGCCAGCAGGAAGGGCATGGTTTCATTTGTGTGTGTTTGTGAGACTGTGGCATGAGGTTAACTCATGTAGGATATACCAGATGTCTCTCTGTGGAGTGGACTGCTTTGGAGAGCAAATGAGATCTTCAGTCTGTGCGTAACCAGAGGGAAGAGTCGTAAACCTGCACATGCTCCTTTCTTTCAAGGACACAGTGCCCTGTGGAAGTGGGGATGTTCCTTTCTTGCCTGGAGAATCTCACTGCATCACAGGCAGAATATCAGAGGAACAGAGAAGAGACAATGCATTGACTTTGCTTTATAGCCTGCTTCTTTCTTAGTCTCTCTGGTGGGTCAGATAAGCCCTGTCTAATCTTGCATTAAAAAGTTTTACCAGTACTTGCCTTTTTTTGTTTTTTTTTCTTTTTCTCTGTTTAGCTTCCCTTGCCACTTGCTCAGCTAACAGAAGGTACTGCACCTTTTAAGTACTTGCAGAAATGTGTTTCTCTGGCTTATTTCCAGGCAAAGGAAAATAGATGGGATGAACTGAGAACTATCTGAATCTGAGCAGAGGCTTCCTAGAAAGTCTAACTGCAGTGGAGGCAGTCAGCTGGCCACAAGCACAAGCAGCATTATTGCTCAGCTCTTCATCAGTGTTGGTGGCATGATGCTGCAGAGCTGGCTGGGATGTCCTCCATGAGCTGTGCAGAGCACTTGGTGGAGGATAGTGTGTGCAGGGACAGTGGCCTTTGCAAGGTGTCTCAGGGGCTGGGGGCAGCAGTGAGGTGCGGGGTCCCTCTCTCCCAGCCAGTACTGAGCAGTGTCTGGAGCTCACGGTGACAGATGAGTTGGAGGGGTAGCTGTGTCTGGTCTTTCTCACTGCTGTCAAGGACTCTGATTGATTTGTCCACCTTGCCATGATGAAGTCATTAATCTTGATGACACTTGCCGGCACACCAGAGTAATTCTTTCTTGCACCTGCCAACAGACAGGTCAGATAGCAGGATTTTCACTGTCTGTGAAATTTGTGGGCTTGATTTCTAAGAAAGGTCTAGCAGATAGCCACTAAAGGGAACAGATCAGGAGATGACCTTCCTTTGGTATAGACTGGAGGCAAGCAACTTACTTCTTTTAGTGAAAGGAAAGCAAATCATAGAATCAATAGAACCATAGAATGGCCTAGGCTGGAAGGGACCTTAGAGATCGTTTTATTCCAGCCTCCCTGTCGCCAGGGATGCCACCTCTCGACTAGAGCAGGCAACACATGGGGACCAAATGGTGGACTGTCTTTAAAAGCGTCTGTATCATTCCAGTGACAAGTCCAAGACTAACACCACTACCCCTTTTATCCACTGTACAATGACATAGTGAAGCCCACAGGAAGATACTCAGCAGGACAACAATCTGGCACGTTCAGCTATTCAACATAGTTAGTAACCCTCCTTCTAGTGTGAAAGCACTATTCCAGGACAGAGATGCCTTATTGCAATGTGGCTCCTACTTTGGAATAATAACATGATATTAAATTGTAATGGTATAGGACACTTCTCGGTGACCTGACATTCCCTTCTTGATTGTGGCATTAGACACATCGGCTATCTCAGTGTTCAGACAATGTTTAAGCATGGCAGGAATGGACCTTAAGGAGGAGTGGTGTTTACAACAGAAAGTAGGAGTTGTTTTTACCAATGACCCCTTGTTTCTTTATAATTTCCTGCTATCCCTCCCAGTCAATAGCGAACAAAATGAAACATGAGTCTGATTTTTAAAACTTGAGTAAGAAATGTTATCAGGGTCTGACATGGAAGGGAAAGGATAAATGCATTGGATGAAGTTTATTATTAAGCCTCCGTGTAAAGGTTAAATGTTTAATTTCTGTCCACTAGTAATCTACCTATTTTGTTTTATCATGGCTATAACTCTGGAGGAATGAAATTTCAAATGATTGACTATAAATCGTAGTACAGTCCACTGTTAGCAAGGTTAGAGTTAATAGATTATCGATCAGTGTAATAGTAAGTGGCAAACTAATTTTTTCCCTTCAACTCTCTTACTGGGTAGTTGCTTTCTGGGGGCCAAAGATGTAACAGAGATTTGCACTGAATTAACTGGGAAAGTTAAATAATATGTATATCTGGTAGATTCAGATCAGGATACTACCAAAGTCCCCTGGAATTCTTCTGATGATGCTATTGTTCAGATATGCTTCAAAGCTGTTTTTTTTCTTTACCGTTGAGACTGGTAAAACCTTTGTTGAGAGCTGGGAAAGGTTTGTAAACACTAAGATAACAGGACTGTATCTCCCTGTACCATCGCCCACTGACACCTCTTTGCACATGACTAATTTTCCGATTATACAGAATCTTTTCAGTATGGTGAGACGGTGTCCTTGGACGTGAAGTTGCTGGTAGTCTAGTTGCACCTGAGAAGAAATCTGAATATGTGATGGAAAGCAGCTTTCGAGACATCAACTGCTGAAAATTTTGTGGTTATAAAGAGGATGTTAATAGTACTGGAAAAATTATATGTTCTGTGCACTCCTAAGAGCAGAGTGGCTTAAAAAATGCCTACTCCATCACTACAAGAACCCCTTGGATATTAGAAATGTCCCTGACTTACCCTGCTGTGTTTGTATAGGACAATATCATTTACAGCTTCCAGTTTTTTGGATGAGGAACCTTAAGCTTATTAGAGTGCCCAGGAGACAGAGAGCTTAGAACGGGGACAGAGGGCTATCTGGTGTCACACAGCTTAGTCACCTTGTGACAAAGCATCTGGCTCTTTTTTGGGACCTCGGGATGTAGGTGGATGCTTGCCACGATCTGTTTCTTTTACATCAATTTGGACTGGATACCAAAGATGGAACTGGTGTCCAGCTTTGATCACGCACTGAAAGTTAGATCAAAGCTTGTAAGTCTGGTGTAGAATAAAATAATTTATTCCTTACATTAAGGTGTCAGTATTAGAGTTTGATTTGCAAGATTTTACTCTGCTGGCTGGGTGCATTAACACTGTGCATACACAGAGAGCACTAAGGCAACCTGCACTTTCAAGATCTTGCTGTGATGTCCGTAGCAGTGGATGGATGTGAGATACATTAATGGAAAGAATCCATGTAAATTAGCAGGGGAAAACAGCAATAACCCTTGCTCAACAAAAGTTCAGAAAGAAATGTTTTTTCAACCTTGGAGAATTTCTGAGATTAGAACAATTTTTTTCTGTGTTCTAAGATGGAATGAAAAAATCAAAATCCTGATTTTTTTTTCCCATTGAACAAACGAACTGTAAATAAATATATAAAAAGAAAATTTCAGACACTTCATTTTGAGCTCTTGACATTTTCAACCTTTAATTTCTCTAAACTATGATTTTCAGTGTAACAAATCTTCATCCCCTCTCTTTTTCCCTCAATTCTTCAAACTACATTTCGCTGGGGACTTCCTGCCTGGCTCTGTTCATAAGGAGCTGTTAATTAGCAACCTCAGACTTCATCAGCAGAGAGAGAGCAACAGTGGTGGTTTGCATGAGGTTGGCTTAGTTTCCTTCTCCCTTCTGTACATGTCAGGATCCTGTGGCCGAGCCATCCAGGCACAACGATGTGAAGCGCTGACCTAAGCCCATTTCTGATCGCTTTGGTGGAGATGCCAATGGGAACAGAGGCTGCGGCTGCTGGTTTGTCAACATGGTTCCCCCTCCAGACACACTTTCCTGGGAGCTGGCAGCAACCCCTGGCTTGTGCCACTTTGTCACACAGGGACATGGACTGACCCTTCTCTCAACCATCTCTCTTGGAGAAGGCAAATGGTCTGAACAGAAGACAGCTACGTGTGAGGGCTGGAGCAGCAAAGCAGATTGCCAACTTCTGCTCATGGGGCTCTGTCTCTGGGTCTCACCATGGTTTGTACTGAGGAGAAAAGGTACCGTTTCCCAAAGGATCAGCCATTTTTTTTGTGTGGCATGTAATTTTCCCAGTGCAAACAGATGTCTTACACCCACACATACGTACACATACCGCTGCACATATGCACATATCTGAACATAAAATTTGTGTTTATGCCTTTATTGATGTTCATACACACATGGAACAGAAAGGTCAATGTGTGTTTTGTAAGACACAGGGCACTTGTTTGTTCATGAGGTAAGAAGAAGGAATCAACATGTTTGGGTAGAGGAAATGGGTTATCCTTAAACATTCTGCACAAGACAAAAACGTTTCTATTTGATGTTGATGTGAGTCTTTTCTAAAGCTCAGCCCAATCAGACTAGTTTTGCCATATCCAGCACAATGACAAAAACTGCCTTCAAAGTTTCAGAAATATATGTGTATATACGTATGTGTGTATATATATATATATTCATGTTACTGGCTTAAAAGCAAGTTTACTGCATGGATGTGGAAGTCGGTAGGTGCACGTGGTGTTTCTGAATAAAATAAATACTTTTTTGTTGCAGCTTCCATTTATATCTTTTCTTTAAAGAGATCTTTCCTGGTTATTGTATTTCCCATATTGCAGGTTCCTAGACAATAAAAATCCACTCTGCCCTCATGGAGGAGCAACGTAAGTTTCTTGAACCTAATATTTTTCTCTCATTTAATTCATTTTTTTTTCTTATACCTCACTGTATACATTTAACAGGTGAAAAAAAAGTGCAGGGTGTGTGTGCATGTGTGTGTTTGTGTGGTAATTCTCTCACCGGGAGATGGTCCAGATTTAAACATTAATCCTCTGCTAGTGCAGGTATGTATTCAAATAAAGCAGTGTCTACATGGAGTAACTAGCAGACACCAAGATTTTCCTTCAAATAAAAGGGAGCATGAGATGTGCTTGAGATTGCAGACAATCCAGCTTTCCCATCACAGACTAATTTTGAGATTGAAACAATTTCCCGTAGTAATTTCAGATAAAGAAGTAAAGTCTTGAACATCTTAGTGAACTGATGAAATCAATTATTTCTTCAAGGCAATTGGAAAATTTAATTTTTCATTTTTCTTTTGGATGTCTGACCCGCACAAGTCACTACATTTATAAACGGTCAGTTGTTTTACACCTCCCAAGTAAAAAAAAACACAACAAATAACCTCACAGCAAAATTGGGGTTGTGAAATTATTGCAGATATCACTGAACTGGAGATGGGCTGCAAAGGGCCTTTTCCTGGCACCCTTTGCAATTTTGACAAATTCATCAGATGTACTGAGCTGCTTGTGCATCAATAAGCATATAGAAGTGACAGTGTTGTGCCTGAAATCAGCACCCTGTACAAAATCTTCTGTTCCTTATTTGTGCTTTTGTAATGCATGCAAAGGTGCTGCAGACTTTTATGGCCCCTGACTGTACAGCACCGTGATGTGGCCACAGCATCCCAGGCATTCGCTTCCATAAAATATGATGAGACATTTGCTTTGTAGCAAGGATGGGAGCAAGTTGAAACGGCAGTGAAATAAATTTTGCAGCTAATAAAAAAGCCTAATACCTTGTTCCTTTCTTCAGTCCCAATAGTTTCATTGTTTGCTTTGCTTGACTTGAGGCTGCAAGAAGGAAACCCAAAAGGAGATTTTCTGATGAAGTGTCCAAAATTAATACCACTGCCCTGACACAGCAGCAAAAGCAGTGACATAAAGAAGAAGTAATGCTTAGCTACGGAGTTTTGGTTTCAGACAGATAATCAAAAGGGAACTCGGAGAGATATTCAATTACAAAGGGACCTGGTGCTTTGAACAGCAACCCCGTACAACGTGCCTCCAGCGCGGTTGAAGGCACACGAGATTGGAAAGTGCCGGTGGGGAGGAGGGACAGCTCTTGGGGGACTCTGCCTTCGGTGGTGTTTGTCAACACCTCTGCTCCCGTCTGGCCACAGCGTCCGGCAGCAGAGCCCAGCGGGCAGAGGAGGACGTGTGCAGGGACTCACCGCTGCTGGGTGCTTGCCTGTCTCTGCTTGTGCCATGGGGTCCCAGTCCTCCCACAGTGACAAAGGCAGCATTTTCTGAGTGTGTCACAGAAACTCTTAAAGCAGCATGAAATTACAGACGTGCCTCCAACTGCACCAAGCACGGGTATCAGATGGAAGTGCCCAGGTGCGTAATTAGCTCAAGGTGCTGCGCAGTGGCTGATGCAGATGTCTCGCCTGGAAATCCCTTATCACTGACACTCAGTGTGGTATCGCATCTTCACAGAGAGGCTGCATCAGTCTGAGGGAAATGGTGGGACAATAGTAAGAAGAATCTTTTAAGTTTTTCATCTGCTGATGTTTCCAGAGAAGAAACTCAGGGAGAAACTCACTCTCAGGGGAGACTTCACTGCTGGCTTTCGCTGTCTCATGGAGTGTGTGGAGACGACAGAGCCAGACTCTCTTCAGCAGTGAACAGCAGTGAAATAAGAGTTTGTGGATACAAGCCGCAGAAAGGGAGACATTCAGATTTTTTCACCCAGTGAGAGTGATCAAACATGTGAACAAGGACCCAAGGAGGTTGTGAAGTCTCCATCCTCAGAGATATTCAAACCTAGACTAGACACAGCCCCAGACAACAAGTTCTGAGGTAATCCTGTGCTCTGCAGAGGTTCAGACATGAAACCTCACAACTTTACTGCCATCGTGGAGAATAACAATAAGCTCCTAAACTGTCAGTTGGTGAAGTTTTGCAGCCAACAAGAATAACAGCTAGATCCTTTTCCCTCTACCAAATTTCTTTTGTGAAGAAATTCTATAAAGGTTTTCTGCAGAGGCCAGGATAGGCTCCACATGTAGCCTTTGTTTTTTCATTCTGTAGAAGTTATAACCCTCCTTCCTTGCCTGTAAACCATTGGCTTAATCTGTAGCTCCTTGGTGACTCTCTTATAGGTATCATCAATTCAGTCCTTGCGGAGTTAATCAAGACAGCATCCACCACAAAATTCCCACCTGAATCTCCCTCCTCCAGGACTTCTTCTGGTTGTTAGCAGGGGCTGACATTTACCCATAGTCTGCATAGTCTGTTATTTAGTTACATTAAAGTAATCTCCTTAGAAAGGACTTATTGATGACTTATACTCAAATGTGCAAATGATATGCTTGTAGAACATTAAAATGGTGCTAATACAGTCCTAATAAATTTCTTTTTTTTTTTTCAATATGGATGATTAGATACTCCAGTAGTAAGAAGCTATTAATGTACTCACCATAAAGCATGAAAGTCCATCCTCATGAAACCCTAAATGACAGTACTGTCTATAAATTTTACTGGAGGTGGAAAGAGCAGTAATTATACGGCTGGCATTAGATGTAGCACTTCCCACAGAGGTACTAGTGGCAGATCTTTACCTTTTGTTGTTAAACACTATTTTTGGGCATAGTCAGTAGCCCGAGTACACTGTAAATAAAATTGTTTTCCGTGATGGATTTCTGCACAAACAGGAAGAAAGAGATTTTTTTATTAAAAGAAAAATTGGCAAACAGTCAAGTGTAGATGGCTTAGAGAGTGGCAAGGCAATAAAGAGCATTGAGCATCTGGTTCAATGCTGTCTGACTGGCCTGTGTGGATGGTGATGACTGAAAAACCCATTAGCTGCTGGCAGAGAAGTGACTCTGAGATTATCGTCCAGGCACTAACACGGACTTATTGCAGAGCAACAAACTCCACTGCAATTCTTACTGGCAGGAGTAGTGGAGCAGCCAGGTAGTGGGTAGTATTACACAGAGATTGGTTTGTGACCAAATAATCATCTGAAACACCAGATAAATTGAAAAAACCTTTATAAGGTTTTGGGTTTTTTTCTGCTTGTCCAAATTGGGCACTGGAATGAGATGCAGGTACAGCCAGGGTTGCTTCCTGCCAGCCATTAAGCAATTGTTTTGGGGTTCCAGTGATACATGCCTTCCTCCTCTTTAGCTGCCTTTTGAGCCTCCCATCCAAAGCAAGCTCACCTCATACTCACTAAAACACCTCACAGAAGTATTTCTGTCCTTCCTCAGTTTTATTACTGCAATGTACTTTTTTTTTCCTGAAAACACATGTATTTTTACTTTCACTTCTTGAAAGAAGTTCACTGAGGCAGAGCAAACTATTGTGCTTAGTAGGACTCCTAGAGTAGCAAGACCTAATTCTCAGGCTGGCAACATCAAGTGTTTGTGACAGATTATAACGGAAAGCAGGCAATGCCTTCTGATTGCTCGTCAAACAATTGGAAAACACACAGCACAATGTCATGTGTTTCTGCTAGAGCTAAAAATACGTGTGAACATACCCCTCTTCTACCACCTGAGCTATCTGTCTGGTAGCCTTTGATCATGTACAAGGAGCAAAACAAACAGAAAACAATCATTATCTGGAATACAAATAGTTGACTAATGTGATATACAAAACTATTTGGTTTTGCATATCAATCTTACGAGCTGTTCAAGTACGAGTTACTCAACTGGATTAAAGTGATAGATTTGAAATGTGAAATCATGGCAGGCTGGATGGAACTTCCTCTGCATATCTTAGGCTATACGATTTTTTAAAAAATGCTGAATCCTAATTCAGCACAGAAATCAGGAGAGCTATTCTTGGGCAAATATGGAACGTCATCTTGTAATGTTCAGAACCTCTTGAAATCTTGTATTTCAAAGCTTTTCCTGTGACATCATTACAATGTCAGATCCCAATAGTGAAACATTTGGACGGATTTAGTTCTTCTGATAAATAGAATGACACAAAGGAAACCTCAATAATTTCCACTTGGAAGGTCTTTTGCAGAAAGCATAGATGTAGGCATGGTTCATTAAGTCAGCATATCTTTCCCTCTGTCTTCTGCATCACTACTTCAGTGGTCAAGTTATATGGTGCAGACCTCAGCAATAAATGTTTTGTTCAGAATTATTCAAGCATGTAACAGAGACAATGTGCAAAAACTCAGCTCAGAGAAATTTGATTTAACATCTTGATTTCCTTATTCTAGAAGAAAATTCTATAGTAAGTGGTAAGAACTGGCAGATTCAGGAGGTAGATGAGAAGACAGAGGTTTAGGGGATCAAACTCCAAGACTGTTAGGACTCAGTCAGAATTTAGAAACTTGTGAGGACCTGCTCAGGATGAAGGAGACAATACTGAGGCCTAAGGGACTACAGGATAGGTATCTGTGATTTACAGTTTACATCTGTTTGGAAAAATGGTTGTGTGTTGCCCTGACCTTCATCAGCAAAGAGGCTCCCTGTGAGTCTTTACACTACTGTAAATGGACGTACATAATCCCTTTTCTTCTGATAAACACTTTCCTCTTTATGGTGAAACACCTTCCTCATGGGCTGCTTCTGACATGAAGAATATCACTCACATTCATTTCAAAGCTGAAAATATATTTTCTCCTCTCTTGAAACAATTTGTTCCACACCTGATAGATTTCTGTTTACACCTGCAGTTGTATTTATCTCTACAGAACATATCAGGAGATAGTTTGCATAATGACACTTTCATCTAGATGAAGTTGGATGCTGAATGTCAAACACAGCCAAGACCATGCTAGATGCCTTTAAGAATATCACAGGATATTTCGTGGATAGATGTGTAGCTGCTCCCAGTGACATGAAGCAATACAGTCTCCCTGATATCAAAGCCCTTGTGTCACCAAATGTCACAGCATGCAACGTGATTAAATACCTGCAGCAGCTAACACACAATGGTCTTTACAAAGGTAAAAAGAAAACATCCACTCTTCTCAGTAAATTACTGCCTTGGAATATGTTGCACAAGGTCATGTTCAAAAGATCCGATGCTTCATCAGTCTTTGCAAATACATTGATTCCAGCCTGGCTGGAATTTAATAACATGGAAAATGTCCTCTTACCACTACACTGGGGCTATCACAAGCTGTAATTAGTTAACGATCCTAATGTTTTGAGTCTCTTTGGATGAATAATTTCCTTGTTGAAAACTGAAACTTCACGTTAACCAAATTATTCCTATTTGGTTGAGGATTGGGGTTTTTTTTGGAAAAAAATAAAAGATTTTCTTTATTATGCACAGAAATAATCAAATTTTCAATCTGATAGGAAAAATCCTGGTTATGCTTAACTTCAAAACAAGTAAAAGTAAAACAAATTATTCATTTTCAGGATAAACAGAATGTTCTACTTCATCAGACAGCTTGTGAAGAAAAACAATATCTGGAATCAACCAAAAGAATATTCTGGTTTGATTTTTCAGTATAGCTATAATAAATAAAATTTCATCACAAAGTTGTGGGTGCTGGATCTTTAGAGGGCCTTTCTGAACAACGGAGCCTCTCCCTCATCTCCTTAGCTGGTGTGTTGGTGCAGCCTCCCTGAGTCAGGCTCACCATGGATGTTGAATGGTTAAAACTGTCTCATGGTGAGGTTGAACACCTGCAGCCTTGCAGGTCCTTGACAAATGCAGAGATCAGCGGTGGGATTCACGTCAATTTAATTTTCTAGCCTCAGCTACTAACACAGGTTTCCTTTACAGTCAATGGAGGGGGAAACATTTCCACTGAAGGTTTTTCTCATCTCAAGACAGATACCAAAAAAGATTGAATCTCTCATGGACATCCCTTTTTTGTATTTACTATGTAAGGCACTTGGACACGTCTTTCACATGGGTAAAAATGTCAGAGATGAATCTCATCTTTATATATTATTCCTTATGCCAGGGAAATTCTGTGTCAGATATTCTTCCTCATTATTTCTACACTAAAAATGAACGCCATTAGCAACTTGACATTTTCGCCGAGAGGATCTGGTTCTCTTTTTACTTACACAGATATAAAAAAAAGGTGCATCTTCATTAAAGCCAACAGATTTTATCTAGTGTAACACCGGTGGAAGACAGCGGAGATCTTTTATGTTCACTGTATACATAGTATGAAAATTGTCTGAGCACGGGCCAGAAGGTGTTGGGCATTAAAGGCAGGAGTCTCTTTGAGCTGTTCCTGGGGCTGTAATGGGCTCATCTCTGCTGGGTTTTTTGTTACAACAGATGAACCTCAATGAACAACAATCATAATAATGCTAGGCAGAAATGAAAAATGATCACTGAAGGCTGAAAACTTTTGGTTTTTTAGGATGTGCCATGCAGTCCTGTCCTTCAAATGCTTAGGCTCGGCTGCGCATCACAGGGTCTTTGTCCAATGATTAAGAGCTGCGGTGTACATCAAGCTAATTATACTGTTGGTTGTAGTCCAGTGATGACTTAAATTTGCAACGTATTAGAGAGTTTATTGGATTTCCAACCCAAGCATTTCTTAGAATAAACAGTTTTCCTGAATCTTGCTGAAACGTCCTGTGTTTTTAAGGCAATAAATTTTCAGCATGTTAAATATCACAAGTTTTGGATGTTCAGTTAAGCAGAACTAATCTAGTTTTAAAGCAGAAGGCTTTCCTCTAACACATGGAGTTTTTTGAAGAAACCAGCCCTTTGTCCAGCTGGATGCAGAGAGAGCATCGTGGATTTGGTTGTAGTGTAACAACCAGATGATGCCGAGGACTTTGCCACCTGGGTCATGTCTGTGGACAGCATTTGGGTTTGCAAGAGGGAAGAAGCCAAGTATTTGGAAACATCTGCTCCTCCTGCAGGAGGTTCAGGCTGCCCAGGTTCAGGCTTTGTTGGAAAGGACAAATCTGGGATTAATTGTAAGCCCGTGAAGTCTTCTAGGTATCACATTTCTAGACAAGCAATAGGAAGTAAATTTTGATCCTATCTACATATATAAAGCTATCTGTGGTTCAGGAAGAAAAGTTTGGTGTTATTGTTAGAGAAGTCTGAGAAATGGAGATTCCCTTGAGGAATTCTGATATTTAGACACTTGTATTCATTACAAATTGAGATGAAAAATTAAAAGATCAAAACATTTGGAAAACAAAAGCTTCAAGCATGTATTGATCTATAAATGTCAGGCTGCATTGTTTCAACACATTTTATTCTAAGATGTTTTGACTGTCTCTGACAGATGGAGTTTGTTTGAGGGTATTGACACTTTTGGATTTGATCATTAGTAATCTCTGTGCCTGTGTTGGCAGCATAACTTCTTGGACTGGAAGTCCACGCTCCAGTTATGCAAAGCTGGATCTGGGGCTTGTAGTCCAATGAGGCCAAATAACCCATAATAAAAAAAGTAATAGGGCTCCCTGTGATCACTCAGCAGCACAGAGGGCAATGACCAGCAGCAACCCTTCCAGCACAGCTGACACTAAAGACCCCAAGTGGCCTTAATACACAGAGCACCATGGGAAGAAATACTGCGAATGGTCCGTTTGGGTCATGTGGCCCATCCTTTCCTGCCCATAGGCACAGCTGCTCTTCCCTCACTGTGGTTGCCACCTGTGCCAGGAGCCCTAGAGAACTTTTGTCCTGGGGTTCTCAGACCAGGGCATTAAAAAAGAAAAATAAAATAAGAAAGCCCTCCTCTGTTCTGATTACTTGCCAGATTTCTCAGCCAGATTGAAGTGGGGATAAGAATATCAAGCTTTCATGTTTTCCAGGGAGGAAGGTAGCTGAGCAGAGGAAGAGAATCTGGCAAAAGAGAGGAAGAGAGAAAGGCAACGCAAGTGCTGTGAGATCCCTGGCAGGCATTTTGGTTCTCCTTGGGGCTGTCTGGGAGCAGTGGCGTTCTCACCCTTGGGATTTCCACCTTTGACTGCTGCCGCAGGTCACATGAACTGGCCTCTCCCTCTCTGCGCTGCTTGGAGACCCTCTGCGATCTGCTGGGCTGAGGTACGTAAATATTAGACAGGTAATATACAGGGAGAGGAGTCCTGCCCTTGACAACAAAAATCAAGTCAGCCCTGAGCTTTCTCCTTGAAAAAGGACATGTTGCTCCCCTGCACCTTTCACCAAAGAGGGGATTTGCCCTGATCCTGATGGTACTCATGACCCCTCCCCAGGGTATCAGAGTTTGGGTGATGTAGCCAAGGCTGAATCATCACTCCTGGCTCTGCTCCTCCTTCTTGATGCTCTGTGCTTGCTGTCACATTCTACGGTACATTTCTTATTCAGAGTTAAAGCTCCTGAGTGCAAGTGATCTGTTCTTATTGATTCAAAAAGGCTGAACTTTAAATAGCTGTTGTTTAACATCCTAGAGCATTAATATTAGATTAGAAAGGTGTCCCTGACTTGTTGCCCTGAATGTTGTTAAAAATATGTATCAAGAAGTTCTGCTTTTCCAGGACCATTTGTGACAGTGTTGTCATGCAATAATGAATTAACACTGTGGTTAGGATTCCATTTGCTAGGCTAGACAGCACTAGAGAGGACAATCTGATCATTCATCCCAGTTCCCCTCAACCTCAGGAAACCGCGAAGCAAAGACTGAAGTCAGAAGCCCCCACAAGAGGAATCACCCTGTGTCTCCAGCCTAACACAGCCCAGAAAATGCGTGTCAGCACCCCATGACAAGCTTAAGACCTTCCAGAAACGTTAGGACAAAACCCTCAAAAACTCCTTTGTGTTGCAGAAGAGAGCAGGAAACATCATAAACTGCTCATGGTTTGTTATTTTCCTTCTCTTAGCAGTTTTCTTAAATAAGTCTGAACTATGTGTTTATTATTATCAGCTTTTTTTCTAGTCCAGTAAGTGCAATATATCTATAATACATATCCATGCATGCACGCTGCCTCTGAGTGGATACGTATGTGATTTATGTGCATGCATACTCACATACCTTTTAGCTACTCTCCCTTTTTAGTTAAGATAAGTTACTTTTTTTTTAGTCAGTAAACTTTGTGATAGCAGGAGTGTTTTGGCTTTTAGCTTTTATTGTGAAATCTTCTTAAATGGTTCCAAATTCTCATTTTCCACTGCCCCCCAGTTCAGATGCTCCCTTCTGGCTCATTTGGCACATAACCGGTTTTGGTGCAGAGCTATTTATCACACTGCCTTTTAAAGCAGCAAGTAGATGGAGTCCTGATTTGGGTTGTGTATTTTCTCTGCACATGGTAAATGCAATCAAATTAGAGCTACCACATTGTGTCACTAGCTAACTTTCAGGTGCTTGAAGGGTTTGTCTGTGGCTGTTGCAATGAAGTTTTGTATTTGTGTCCCATAGATGCAACCCCTTTTGCATTTTCCTTTATCCACAGCATATTATTCTGCTAACTAAATAGTCACAGTTCCTGTAGTCACCATATCTCGCACAAACTCTTTCTTTCTAAATGTCATCGGTGACTGTAATGATCAAATGAAAGTAAATTGTGCTACAGAAGGACTTAGCAATTAAAAAAGCATGACAACAAACACCTCCCAGCCAAGCATAACTGCAAACAACTCATTATAATTATTCCAGCCTGTTTGAACCTGCCTTCCGCTCGCGTGCTCAGGCAGAGCTGCAAGGCACTTCTTCTCCATCAGGGCTGAATCAGTCTTTTGCTGACTTCTTATAATACGGTGTAGATAAGAGCTCTTCAGTGGTAATTTGCTTGAGTTCTTAACAAGGAGAGATTTTAGGAAGTGCAGAGTAGTGTACACAATAACCTAAATGTATCCGTATCTGCAAGTAAGCAGTTCTGAATGCTGTTTCTTTCTCCCTTTTTCTTCCTTGTGCTTTAGAGGCTGAAGTAATTAAAGGGTTTGGGTGCATTTTTTTTTTCCTCTTGGTCATTTAAGCTACACGCTTGTACAGATTGCAAGATGCTCTTTTCACAGCTATACTTCAGGATTGTGGTTGTGAACCAGGTGGTGCTGCAAGACCCTGGGACTGTGGCGCAGGTAGCACGGTGAGCTGCTCTACTCTGATGTGCCACAATGGCTGATGGAGGTCAGGGCTCGGGCGCTGCCCAGGCAGAGTACCCAAAGTGATTTGTAGTTATCACAAGATGTTTCATAGGCAATTTTTGTTTGGAAGGTGCAGATGGATTGTTTCAGTGTGCTGAAGTGCTGTTGTCAACCTGAGCTTTCCAGGGAGACTGACAAGAGCTACTCCAGAAGGAAGCTCAGGGGTGAGTTTAAGACTGAGTTAGAGAAAGGGATGCTTTGAGGACATGGATGATGAATAAAGTGGTATCGTAGTCAGTACCTCCTCTCCTGGGTTATGAATGAGTTTAGGCACTCATAAAAAGTGAAAGGGGGACTTTGAGGGCAACATCTTTGCTCCATTGCTCTACTCGCAAAATATTGGAAATCAGTGGTGTTACATCATGACAACAAAATGGGAAGGTGAGTCTAGTGTTGCTGAGGTGTGATGGGGCCATGTCTGTAGTTTGCTTTGTCAATGGCACAAAAGGCAGTTTGACACTGACCTTTGCAACAAGTCACAGCCAAGAATGAAAACATTTGGGGAAGATCTTGAACGGAGTCTACCAAACTGTGGCAGTTAGGATGCATTGAGCAGAAACTCAGTTTGTCATGAAGAGGATTGCACGTCCGTTTTAACAGGGACAATGGGGAAAAATGGTTTAGACCCGTGCACTTTCATGTCTTGGCTGAGACGAGCCAAGGAGAAAGATGAGTTGGTTTTGCAATAAACGTTGCAGTAGCTAATGTGCATCCATTTATTTGAAGACTGCAGGTGAAATTCATCAGAAGGTCAGATAGGATCTATGCACCAATTACATCCCACTCAAATCCTTGTGCACAGGAATGAATTTCACCTTGTCTGACCCATAAAGATGTGTGAGTACTTATCTCCTTTTACTTAAGACTTCAATTTTGTATTTTCAAATAGCTAGATTTTTCTTTTTCAGTAGTAACTTTCCCTGATGTACATCTGTTTCCAGTTTAATACTTACCAGTAATGACATGAATGGCAGAGACATCTTTTGTCTGTAGCTTAATATTGAGGGAACTGAATCATTTAATTTTATAAAGTGAAATTCATTTCTTCTCAAGTCTTCTGCAACGGAGGTAATGTTTGCAAAATGCTTTGAAGATGAGAAGAACTACAGTATATAAATATTAAGTATTATTTTTATATCTTCATTATCTATGCTTTTAAAATTATAATGAAAAAATCCTATGAATATCCAAACGCTCTGTAAATGCATAGCCTTCTTCTAATCTTAATGCTTTAGTTTCATCTATGAATCCTCTTAATCTTTGAAATTAATTATCATGATTAAAAATGGGAGATGTGTTTTCCCAGAACAATCAAATTGTTCTGTTGCAAATTTTTGTATTCATCTCTCATCATTATTTTAATTTCCTTTGATATTAAAACACACATACACACACTCTCACATTTCTGGATACAACATCTTCTTTCTCTTTAGAGGAAGAGAGGGTCTGGTATTTTTACTTGCTGATTACAGCCAAAAGTGACTCCTTAGAGTGGTAGCCTCTGAAGTAGAAGGAGGGGGTTACCTTTTCTGCCACAGGGTCTCCTGTATGGACAAAAGCCATAAATGTTGGCCTGGCAGCCAGAGCTTGGGAGAATGCATTCTTCCACCCATCCGAAAGAGTCAATTTATAAAAATGAGACCTTCATCAGCCACAGCATATTCACACTGCTGAGTATGAGCCAGTGGAAGTGAATCCTTACAGTTACAGAAAGACTTATAAAAATGGCAATTTGAGTTAAGCCCAAAGTCCTCTTTCTTCTAATCCTTGGGAACCATATGATTTCTACTCCAGTGTCATAGAATCAAATGTAAGAGTACTTTTATTCTGTTAGGGAAGAAAAATGGAACAAAGACTGATATTTTGGTGTCTGACTGGTAAACAGGACCAACACATGTGTTTCCTGACAATCAAAGCAAGAGAAAATTCTCATTGTGGTTGGGTTTTTATCCAGTCTTCGCCAGATATTGCTAATATTTGGATCCTGGCTTTGGTCTCACTTCAGTTTTCTGCAGGTTTGCACACCTAAGCCCTAATCCCTGTTAACTGTTTACAAAGAGAAAATATCCAAGTCCTTACACTGTCCAAATTCCCTGACCAGAACGAGTGAGAGAGGAGGAGAGAGGGAACTCTTTTAAAATATTAGTGTCAGTACATTTAGAAGAGCCTCTACGTGCAGCATTCACAACATGAAGCTTTAAGGAAGTCAATTGAATGGTTCCCTAGGAAGATCTTGCTTTGATATAACATAGAGAATTCCTTTGTTGCAAAAATGGCAAGAAGAAAGGGGACAAAATGTGTGACCTGAAAAGGAAGAGAAACTGAAATAGAGTCACATCAGAAGTGCTGAAAATGGATCTTTTATTGTAGATCACAACAATACAGAATTTCTAATGCAGAAGGGATTCAAAAATAAAGAAGGCATCCAGTGTGCAAGAAAGGCACAAGAAGATATGTCTTTTACTGTCCTTTAATGTTCTTCTGCCCCTCTCATCAAAACAAAGAGAAAAGTAAGGCATGAGATGTGGAGATTTTTTTGGCAAGACAAACACTATTGTACTGATATGTCACATACAAAGTAGGGAGATTATCCACATGGAAGCCTTTCAGAACAAATTGTTGTTCCAGAAAATGGCTAGTTGGCTGTGGAAAGAGTTATGTGTGTGGGGGAAAAAAAAGTGAGATGGCTTAGCCAAAAGTGGAAAGAGAACCAGTTGTGCAAAGAAACAAGGCTAAAGGAGCTGTGTCTCTTTGGTTTGGAAAAGAGGAGGTGACCTCATTAATGTTTAAAAGTATGTCAAGGGTGCGTGTCAGGAGGACGGAGCCAGGCTCTTTTCAGTGATGTCCAATGATAGGACAAGGGGTAATGGGTGCAAGCTGGAGTACAGAACGTTCCACAAAAACAGGAAAAGTTTTTTCACTGTGAAGGTGATGGAGCCCTGGCACAGGCTGCCCAGAGAGGTTGTGGAGTCTCCTTGTCTGGAGACTTTCAAAATCCACCTGGACAATCCTGTGTGGCTGCCCTAGGGGATCCTGCTCGGGCAGTGGGACTGGACTAGATGATCTCTAGAGGTCCCTTCCAACTCCTGACTTTCTGTGATTCTGTGAAACAGGAGAAGCCTGCAAAGAGGTTAAGATGAAGGGGCACTGAGAATGTGGAGCCAAGAAACTGAATAGTATGGGGTCAGCTGGGTTTCTGTGGTTACACAGAAAATACTTGCAGAATCAGATCCTCGTGTTTGTGGCCTGGGGGATCTGGACTGGAGGCTAAAAGTGAATGGGAAATGGTTTGTGTGTTCTTGAAGACTCATTAATGAAGATCAGCTCCATCTACCACTTGCTATGAATTTTTTATTTTTATTTTTGCAAATGAATATTAGTAAATCTTGGATGCAGACTCTTAAAAAGCACAGTTTTGAACTCTGAATTACAGTTTGAGGATGTCTTAATTTTCTTCTACATGGTCCTAGTGCTGGCCAAGGGCCAGGGTGGAGTGGGACAGCACAGAGGATGGTACATGAGGGTGAGCATAGTACTGAGAAAAGCAGCCTGATGAAATGCTGGAGTGCCCACCAGGAGCAAGGTAGAGTTTGTTTTGGGGAAGGGAAGAGGGAGTCCTGGCATGTGGGATGTTGTTGAGCATCTCCATGCATGCATGGATGTGTCCACCCCCACACTACCGAGGTTGGCTGGACAAATCCTGAAGATCCTTGTGGCCAGTATGTGGGGAGGGATCTACCTCTCCAGGTGTTGGGCAGGTAAGTGTGGTGTCAAGGGTTATTAAGGGGCGGTGAAGGAAGGGAGTCCACAGAGCCATGGCCATTTTCTATTTGTTCATGGAGATGGAAGGAAATAAAGAGTGGGGATAGTTCTGCATTTTCCAAAGTAGAAAGTTCCAGGTTATCACTCAAATTAAAACACCAGAAGAAGTGACTACAAAACCACATCTTGACCTCCCTTCCTCCCCCCCTTCTCAGTGCAGAGAGAGGATTAGCTGTAAGCTCTGTTTCCATGGTCAGTGCCTGTGCTCACTTTATTGCTTTGCCTGTTTCCTGCTGCGGCTGTGGAAAGTACAGAAAAGCTTTTATGTAATGAAAGTTAGCCCAGGAAAAGGATCTGCTCTGATGAGTTTCCCCAGAAGAGAATCCTAGCTCTAATTCCTCCAGTTTAACTTTCTACTTCCGGAGGATTTGCCAAGGAAGGAATTTAATTTTTTTCCCTAGACGAATGTATTAATATTTAATAAAAAGCAAAGCCAGATGACACTTCTGGAGAAAATAATGAATTTACATAAACCTTTTGCTGTATTTGAACAGAACAAGATAAATTGAAGGGGTTTAACTCAGATATTTCTTTTCTTTTCTAAAAAATAATAAAAATTAAATACCCCAAAATCTTCAACTTCAGAAGATGGGTTTTTGTGTTACTCCACATCAAGTCATCTTGGGACTTAAAGAATATACTACATCCTCTTCCCCACTAATTTGTCTCCTGATTCTGGCTTGCCTTCTTGACTTGTGCTTGTCCCCTGTGCCAGGCACTGGGAGATAGCTCGTCAGGAAAGCACTGAGTCAGAACAGGTTTTTCCACCTCAGACTGTTTCCTTATACTCGACCTATGTCACTCAGGGTGAGGCCTTTTACTGAGCCATTTCTCAGCTTTTTCACTCATGAACTCTTTTTATTAAAGATTATTGTTCACCCCCTTTTATAAAAGATTCCCTAGGGCCTGTGCCATTTTTTCCTGAGGTTGTTCTAAGCCTAAATTTTGTATGGATTATTTTAAAGAATATCAAGAATTCACTCTTGAGGAAAAAAAACAAACTGTAAAATTTTCAGCCCATGTGTAGGTCTGCCTGATGCCAAAATCACTTCCTCCCCTTTGTTTTTTTGTTCAATAGCCTGGAAAACACAATCTCTGTCTGGATGTGGAGGGACACAGGTTTCACCACAACACTTGACAGCGACCACAAAACTCGTGGATGCCACGGTACAGCATCTCCAGCTTGGTACACCAAAGAAAGGTTGACTTTAGCGTGCCCTCCAAATAGTTTGTTTAACTGGTTTTCTTTTCCCTCCACTTGTACGTTCCCCACAGAGGTGAGAGCATCACTAAAAGATTTTCAGTGAAAGATCATTTCCCTCCTTGCTCACCATTTTGCTTGAAAGACAGCACAGAGACATTTGCTAACTCTATTTTAGAAGGATATATCAAGTCTCCTACTAGGGACCTGCACAGTCTTTTTCAGTATCACTTTACTCTCCATTGCCAAGCTTTTAAACAAAAATAAACCAAGATAATGTCAATAAATCATCTCCCCTCCTTTCCAGGCCAGCACCAGTGGAAGATTGTGGTAAGTTATCATGTTTTTAACTATGAACCTGTCTGGCTCTTTGTCATTTATCTTTTGTCTCCCACTCTGGTCTGGCTCAAGGCTGAACATTAGCAAATGATGAATGCGGGTCTGTCTCTCCTGATTTGTACCAGCAGTATTAACCCATATTTTCCTGAATATTTTATACCATAATACATTATGCATGAGCTGCTGGAGCTGTGGCAATTGACTCTCAGGTTAGCTGCCCTGTGTCTGGGAGCAGGACACGAATGTTCATTATCCATGGGTAATTCCTGTTTTAGGTTCTCAAGGATTTTCCTTATGCCTGTGATTCTGAGTATTGTAAAGCAGATTAACTAGTGTAAATTGGCTCTTTCACATGTATTTACACCAGTGTCTGTCCTAATAATTTTTTTTTCAGTAGGTAATATTGTTATATTTTGATTTATTGTGATTCTAAGAACCCCAGGAACCAATTGCGTAATGTAACGACTCTGTGGCTGTAAGTTACAGTCAGCTTTCTGATTAAATACCCATCTAAACCACTATTCTCTTTTCCTGTTGTTCCCTATATATCGTTTTCTCTTTTTCCAGTTTGTATTTTTTTCCTCTTTTTTTCAGTTTGTATTCTTCTTCTTGATGATCTCAGAGGTCTTTTCCAGCCTCAACAATTCTGTGATTCTGTGATCTCGGAAAACAGCTGCTACCTACAGACAGCAGCAATACAAAGAGACAGATCTTGTATCCCCCCCGGACATGGCCAGGCTTGTATAGCACAAACCTTTAGGAGTTGAGAGATTGGTAACTCAGAGAGCAGAGCTGGGCTCTGAAGGTTTGATGGTTTCTTATTGTGTATGCAGGCGGTAAGGTCTTTGAATTCAGTCCGGAAATAAGTAAAGACCCGTCTTTGTATCATACCATGTTTTACTGTCTGTCTAGGTGTCATATCACAGAGCTATAACTTCATGCCTGGTGTTTCTCCAGGAAGATCTTCACTGAGAAGCATTCCTAGTGAGTGCTAACACTACAGGGTCATAGACTGGGTTCTTCCTGGGATACTAAGGCATCTCTCTGCTGATCTCCTGACCATGAAGCAGGCTTCATTTTCAGATTGATATACATGTGATTCACACGTGAGGTGATAAATGAGAGTATTCCAATGAAAGATCTTGAGAAATGTTGACAGTTGTTTTTCATGAGTGGATTTTAGGCTTATTTGCTTTCCATTTCTAACTGTGTGGTTGCTGGAATGTATCAGCAATGCCTGTGGAAGATCTCCAAGCAAACAGCTGACACAGATTTCAGGATGTTTAGTTCAGGGACTACACCCTGAATTTTGTTCCTTTAAAAAATAAAATGTCAAACACTTTAAGCCAAGAAATTGTCCAGAGCTTGTCCTATTTTCTCCCCTGAGCTCCTGTACAATAGCGGAACGTTGTCCGTATCGCTGCTGTCTTCAATCTACAGAACTGCTCAGTTTTGTGCTCATAAAAGATAGTGCTTAGATGCTCAGGAAGAAACTAAGGGAAGGACCATAAATCTGTGCTGCTAACACCAGTCTAAGTAGATGAGGTAGAAAAATGATGAATTGGGAAGCGTGAATACTGAGAAATGGAAAGGTGTTCCAGTGTGCCTGGTCATATGCTCCTTCCTCCTGAGCAGAGGTGGTTGCAGTTCTGTAGGAAATATAGCCTGAAAAAGGATGATGTTGCCTGCAGCTGTCTGCATAGATACAAAATCAAAGCAAAGAGATCTTCTCCCAGAGAGATTGGGGTCATGGCTAGAAGAGCTGGATTATTCTGCAGAACATCTGCAGATATCCCTGCAGTGATGATTACCAAGCTGTGCATCATGCAATGAGGGGCTAAATGTGGCTGAGACGAGAGGAACTGTAGGTTGATAGTTAATTAGGTGTTAATTGGGTAAGAAAAAAGAGAAGGAGGGAAAAGAGTAGGGAGGCTGATGCTCTGAGATGTGGAGTCATACAAGGTATTTTTGGCTCTAGCTCATATTCCCTCATTCTCACCTGTGCAGAAGATGAATCTTTCCTGTGGCTCAGCTGGAGACCTCATCGTCCAGCATGACCACCCTGCTGGTGTGTAGACACGCAGCTTATGTATGATTTCATCTTATTGCAGCTCAGTTGCTGCCAGCTCTGCCTACATGGACGGAGAGAGCAGCTGATGAGGTGAATGTCTGCCAGGGACTCCTTAGAGTTTCTTGTTGATTCTGCGCTTGAAGTTAACTGAAGTGATATGATTGGCTGGCTTACAGATCTCCTCTCTAGGGGTCTTGGTGACCTCTTTGGCCTTTAGTGAAGGATGAATTCTCACATAAAGTAAGGGTAGGACAGGAAGGATCAAGGGGCCAAGAATATTGGAACAGAAGCTCGTGTAGCTGAAAGCAGGTGCATCAGAGGTGAGCTAAAATACTTTGTCCCATCTGCACAAACCACTTAACCTTCCTATTACTCAGTAATTATGGCAGCAAAAGGAGGATTGACACTCAATAATCACGGTTTTGGGGACTACTGGATACAAGTCTAGGGGCTCCCAAAGGAAGGTGTTGTAGATGGTTTGAGTCTAAATGCAACTCTGTCCACTGCCACCTTGTCTCTGCTGTAAAAGGCTCACACTGGCAACCATTGCCCAAGATAATCTCATTATCTACTTCTACATGTTCTAGGAAAGATCACAGATACTGTTGCTTGTTTCTGACCAATGGGTGGTCTCACAGTATCTAAATTGCCTAGTGACTCAGTTATTGTGTGTTGCCCTAACCATCCCACTGCTCTTTCAGTTCTAACATGAAACATCTCTGCATCTCTGTCTTGCCAATACACTAGTGAATTATACACATTTGAAAAAGAACCACTCATTTTGTCCCTTCTCTCCCATGTTATCGTTTGGTAATGGTCTTTATGGAAATATTTCACTTAAACATCTTCAATTTTTATATTAAGACATTATAACCTGTATACAAGTGACTTCTGTTTCTCAATATTGTTTATTTTTCTTTGAAATATTTGATTTTTTTAATCTATAACTGTACAAAAACCTAGCAATTTAGATTTCAGTCACAGCAATGATTCATAGTTTTCATATGCCATAAATCAGTTCCTATGGTTTAGTTTCCCTTTCTTTGAAACAGAGACCGTGTTACACTCCTGGTTGTTGCAGGGTGGGCAGTAAGAATAAGGCAATCAGTGTTAATTCTTCAATTGGATGAGGATGCCTATACACATGAAAAATGCTAGTGTTTCATACATTCCTGGTGCCTGTAATTTCCTCCTGCCTTTCAGGCTGAATGGCACTGAGTTGCTGTTCAAAACACGTTTAGATCCTCTGGGTACAGCAGATTTTTCAAGGTCTACAACTATGTCCAATGAAAGATGCAATAAATGCTGAAGTTTTCTTAAGTGAAATGAAGAAAATGAGAATTATACCAGTGCTGATGAAGGTGAGCAGCAAGCCTTAGATTTTAACAGGGAAAATGACAGCATTATCAGTCAGGTATCATGGCAACCAAGGAGCCTAGAATTTGATCTCAACATTCCAATCATATTGTCTCTTTACCTGGTATAACAAGGTACATTTTACTTTAGGGAATTGAATAGCTTCTCCGCTGGAGGTCGTTCAAAAGTTTAAGAACCTGACTGCACTCAGGAACTTGAAGAATTCATATTGCTCTTGGATACCTGCACAAATATATTTCTATAGGAAAAAAAGGAAAAATACTCAACCCACCAGACAGGTTTGTGAAAGCCAGGTGGAAAAATCACAGTTGTATAAGAGACTGTTATTGCTATGTCTTGTGTGAAACAAATTTCATGATCAGTTTTATCCAGCGGCTGATGTTAAAATACTGTAAATTCATGTCTTTCCTAAAGACAGCACAGACCATTTTTTTGCACAGTGAGTTGAACCAAGGATGTTAGCAAGGCCAGAGGTCTACCATGAAGAGTCATCTCTGAATGACACACTTGTCTTGTTGTAGATGCATACACATGCTTACGTCTGCATTACAGTCTGGGATGAAGGAACTGCAAAAAGCTTTAGAAGGATGGATTTAGTCAGGGACAACTTCTCTTTGTGGCAGAGAAATGAGATTATGATGTAAAATAAATCAATGGCAGAACTAAAAAGTAGAAATTCTGAGGTCTGAAATGTTTAATCCTTGACCTGTTGCTCAAATGATGGCAAAAGCAATCAGGCTACAATGAAATCCTCTTACTGAGTGTGTGATGAACATGTAATATATTTCTAAATTATGAACCAGAGGGGATTTATTCAGACCTATTTTTTTCTTTTCTGTCTGACTAAGAGCGACATCTGTAAGATAGAAACGTAAGACTGGTTGATGCAGATGGAGGTACAACCTTTTCCCAGCAGATCCAGGAGGGAACTACTTGCTTCTAATCATGTGTATAGATAATGCATACAGTTTCTTTTGTCATATAGGTATCAGCAATAGACCAAGCTATGACAAAGAAGGTTCTTTAGTTTTCCTGACTGAAGGACTTTACCTACTTAGTACCGTATAACACAACAATGTGATACTGTGCTATGGCTTTTATGCAAAGCTTTTAAGCTTAACTCTGTGGCTTACATACAATATTTATTCTTTTATTTCTTTGTTGAATATAAATCACAGATTTGAAATTCTCTGCATTTCAGTCACTTTCTTGCTTGCTTTTAAAACTGAGTACGGAATGGATTAAATACTGTTCAAAACAAAAAAAAAATTAATGTATCATTATTCAGAAAGTCACAGCAGGGTTTAAGATCACATTTATACTGGACACATTATTAGTCCAGTGGGAATCAACAAAATTGCTCACTCTTCTGCTAAATTTCACTGAATATGAAAGCCACTGAATATAATTCAACCAATATCATGCTCGGCTCATCTTTTCTCCAGCAAGAAGGAGAAATATGACAGGACGTTAGAGCTAATTGCATGTCACCATGGAGGCGTCTCTCAAAGGAGCTCTCTAGAACCGAGGCTCTGACGAATAAAGTGGTAGGACACTTGTAGTAGTGCCTCGGTTAGACAGGAATTCACTGTGGTTTTCTATGCCTGGGACTTGGAAATGCTCATCACAGCATCATCTTCTCTTTCCAAATCTCTCCAGGGCTATAAGTATGTGATACAGAATTCAAGCCCCAGTTCAAACAAAGTGGTTCTGCTTTTGCTGAATTTCAGTGTCAGAATCCTATGTGGCCAACCTGTGCTCAGCTGATCCTTTGCTTGGAAGTTACTAAATATCATCGTGTTTCTGTCGCACAGTGCTTCAGGTGCCTCCAAGTCTGTTTCTGGATATGCCTAGAAGTACTTCAATGTGGCAAAAAATGCCATGTATTTAATCCTCTGCTGATTTAAACATATATCTGTACAATAGGTCCTGAGACTTTGGAAACGGTTTGTGACCTGAGGACAGGAAAACAAAAGCTGAAGGAGCTTGTTTATGTTGGGTAGGTGACAGAGAGGACTGTGCTGGGGAGGATGCTGTTTGGAAGGAGAGGGACACGGTGGACATGGGTGGCTGGCAAGTATAATAGTCCCTCAGGGCTATTTTAATTAATGCACAGTGTCTCACAGCCTCACATCTGTTGCAGTGCCGCTTTCTCTTCCCCAGCTGCACCTTGGAGAGGGGTGTCTCAGTAGAGAAGAGGAGATTAGGAGCTTTGCTGGTTGTCTTCAGTGTGAGAGAAAACCACACCTGCTATTCAACAGCATTTAGAGGTCCCCTTAAGGTTGCTACAGTGAGACAAACAGAACTTAGGGAGCAGAATTTGGCCCTTTTGTTCCCCCAGAGTGTGTGAATCTGGCCCTTTGGTATTAAATCCTTCCATGGAGAAGATATCTTTTAGTCTGCTTTTTGTCTGATTTTTTTTTTCTCATCTTTATTTAAGATTCTTTTGTTACACAATATCTTTATTACTAGAAGTTACATAAAGGACAGTGAAAACCTTTCTGTTTTAAACGTACTTACCTCAAAATCAGAAGTAAGAAGAAGCATGTTGCATCCTATAAATGTGTTGCGGGTCATGTAAATCATGTTAAGAGTTGCAATTAGATAGGGATTCTTGCACCACAAAGTGTTATGTATAATTTGCTGTTTCACACAAACATTTTCTGTTGAAAAGCTGAAGGCAAAGTATCTCTTCTTCCTGGCACCTCGTCACTTCAAAGCCCTCCCCAAACGGCATTCTGTTCAATGCAGCAAGGCTTGCTAGGAGACATTAGTTAGGTCCATGTCTCAGTGAAATAAACTGAGAGCAAAAGAGACTGCTTCTTTCTGGTATGAAAAATATTGGACTGAAATAATTTAAGAGCAGACGTTCTGGAATTAATTCTACATCTTCCACTTTTTGACTGTTAGAAAACTGGCAGCTGCCAGACATGAAAATGATTTTCTAATGTGATTGCTCTGAACCATCCTTAAGTTAAGAGAGCTTCTTTGTTTTTTTTTAGAGACACATTGCTGCATTGGAATATAGGAAGCGTAGGAAAGTCTTTGCCCTGAGTTTTTCTCGAGTGATTGCCTTCTCTTTGTGACTGATTTTAGTTGAAGTTAGTGAGGGGATCATGCTTACACAATTCAGGAAATTGGGCTGAACTCGTTGGTGAGGGAGATGGAGGATGGATACTCTTCAGTTAGGTACTGAACTATCTAACTGTACTATGCCCTTCACAGATTTGTCACAGAGGAATTAAGGACAGTAACAGAAGGCTTCTGCATTTCTTGCAAGGAGGCTAGTAAAAGATATTTTAGCAGAAATTTATGCTGTCAACTGCATTCTTCCTTTGAAATCTTCTGAAACTCATACCAGAATTGCTAGCTTGTACTATTACTGCTGCTGCTACTAGCACGTCGTAATTTCTGGGATATCTATTAATGGATGACAACCTTAACACACTAGGAATGGCAGAAACACCAGCGTTCAGTGGATGAGGTTATAATTACATATAATCCCATGGATCATGAAGTATAAACTGAAGGGATTTAAAATGGGCCCTTCCACCCTGAAATACAAGTCTGACTCATCTCAGCACAAAAAACTAACCTGTGTAAGTGGAGCTGTAAGCAGACTGATGTAGGAGGAGTTGTGCAGCTGAAGGAATGGCTGTTAAACTGCAGGTGCATCCATCCCCCACAGAGATGCATCGGACTCCTCCATCACACTGGTGGAAATCGAATCATGTCAGCTTGAAGGTAAGGAGATTGGTGTGCCTATTGCTGTCTCCATCCAGCTTCAGTTTCCATTTTGACTTCAGTGCTTTGCTCTCTGCATTAAGCAGAAGGCAGTAATTTATCTCCCTTGTGAGTAGAAATTCAACCACAGAGCTGTTCTCACACTTGTTCTCCATCTCCTTCTCATTTTCTTTCTGTTACTCTGCAGTGTCTCTCCCTTCATCCCACCCTGGGGCATACCATAATTGCTGTTGAAGAAAGACAAATTGATGTGTTATTGCATGGATGGGCTCTCCAAGTTACTGCCAACACCCCCTTCAGTGTGTGTTCCCCCTGTTTTGGACAGCCTTTTCTCCTCTTCCCCCTTCTCTGCTGGGGAGAGGCCAGGAAGGCTGCAGGGGACAGAAGGTGGTTGTTTTGAGTCTTAGTGGTTTTACGACACTTGGACTGTCCAGTCAACAGTGACTGAAGCAGTGTAGCATGGGCTGCTGAAATCCTGGAGCTTTCTGTCCTAGAGGTCACCTTAGAGTAGTGTGTGGAGAAGCACGCATGAACTCCGAGATGGTGGAAAATGGAATTTGCTTTATTGCAAGCAGGCACACATATTTATACTTATTAGCAAGAGCAGTATTTGTGGGTTACAAAGAAGAGACCAGACTATGCAGCCAGGGTTGTTATTAGCTCCTGTGCCCCTTCAAAAACTCTTTTATCACACAGGGAGAAGAGACTTTCCCAGGTCTATTTTGATCATACTCTCTCATTCACTCCCATGCACATCTTGTGTATCTGTCCATTCTCATGGATAAACTCCCAAGATGAGCTATACTCAGCTGGTCAGGGTCTCTTTTCATAATTAGCAAGCAAGAGTTATGTACTTGTTTAGAAAAGAGCTCAAGGATGAAAGTCTTAATCCTGCAACGCAGTGCTGCCTGCACAGCTAGCTGTAAAATGTATCCACAGTAGTGATATGCCAAGTCCTGGGGCTGGGAAACCCTGGGGCCTCTCCTCATCCAACAGCACGTTTGCTTTGCTGGAATCCCTGCAGAAAAGGTGTGGGGGTTTTGCTGCTATCAGTATAATCAGGCCTTGACTGGCGCTGTTGCTAACGCCACTGCTGTAGAGGCTGGTGTTTTAGCCCGTGACTCCACTTTGGGTCTATCCATAATTGGGTTCGAGGTATTTTTTGCTGCCTCTGCAGTGTGACTTCATCTTTCAGGAAGGGGTGAGGATGAGTCAGTTTCTTTCTCTGATGAATTTCAAAGAAGTCTGTATACTAGCTTGAAAAGGGTTCCCAAATTCAGAGAGCTCATATTAACTGAACACCATCCCCCCTTCTGGGAAAAACTCATTAATTTATGGGCTGCTAATTTCCATGGAAGTATCTTTCATGAACAAAATCTCCCCCAAGGTCCCTGCCTCTTTGTCAGCAAGCATCAGAAGCTTGTAGTCAAGCCTTGTATTACTAAGATTTCATTACTTAACACTAAATATACTCTAGAGCATTTATTAACGCACTGTAAAGCAAAAGGAATAATTACAAATAAACTATGCTTGTCAAAGAAATAAAGTGCATCTTATGCTGCATGATCCTAGCTTTTTTTATAATTGCCCTTCTTCATTTAGCCATTAATTCAGGGAGTGAAAGGATTGCAGTATGGTCTGCAAGATGTTAGAACAGTTTATGATGCTTTTCTTTAAAGAACAAGGAACATCGTCTTCATTTTTTTTTAAGTGGAGATCCAATGGCAGAAGTTCTTAAGTCATTTACATCAGGATTTAATAACAAAAGTGATTTCAATAAAAGATTTAAAGGCTCAGACCACTGCACGCAGTCTACCTACTTGAAATAGAAACAGTCCTCAAAACCTTTACTGACCTCTTTCCATACTGAATGGATGTTTTCTCTGGTAGGTTAATCCTTTTGCTTCTAGAACAGAAGCTTCCAGAATTGTCATTTGTAGTCCAGAATGCAGATTCCCTCTTGGTAAAACATCTTTTCTGCAATTCTGACAAGACAGTGACCAGTAGAGAATAAAGACACGGTTAAAAGCTAACAGCTGGAGACCATGTTCAGAGATGGTTAGATGTTTCCATGCCCCTAACGTGACATCTCTAGAGCCGAGCCTGTACAGAAACAAGAAATGCATTTTAAATTCAATCAAGCTATTATTGTCTCAACCCATCGAACAGAAATGGATTTGCTTATCTTTCCCTTGGTATCTCTCTCTGACAGGAGTATAGGAAGAATTGCCTCCAATCCCATTAATGCGCTCAGGCCCATTCAGTTGTATCATTGTATCAATGGAAAATTAGGGAAATAATAAAAAAGGTGCTTATGGAAATACTGCTAATAAATGCAGATGTAATTTTAGAAAAACATCATTCATATATAGTAGTTGTTGGAGTTTTTTTGAGGATTTTGTTTTTTGTTCAAAATGGACTTGCTTCTCATTTCTGTACTCCATTGAAAGAGGCATTTGCAACTAACAATGTTTGCTACTAGAAGAATAATTAGGAAGAACAATAGCATACATCTTAGAACTAGCAGCACATTTTGAGGTTGTTTTCTGTGGTTTTTTTCTGTCCTGACCTAGTGGTATGTGTTTCTCAGATGTAAATGATATGGAATAGGGGGTTGTTTATGGAGCAATTGCTTTCCAGAAGATGTTTGCATGCTAAAGTGCTGCTCCACTGGTTTAGTTTAAAACATTAAGGAAGAGAATAGCCCATCCTATTCATAAAGATAGGCCTGAATGAAAATCTGTGATTCAAATGCACTGCCAACTCTGTGTCTTCTTCTGCTTTCACCAGCTGAATTCATGTCTTGCAAGAAAATGGTGTTTTGTTTTCATTTACTAGTGTGTCACTGGATGAACTTGAGGAAAACCTCATCCCTTGTATCTCCACCTGCACAAGATCACCCTCCATTTATGAGCCCTTTTCATACTTTAAAAGTACATTTTCATGCTACCTGTATCTCATAGAAATATTTTCACTAGCAGTCATCAAAGTACCTAAATAAATAACGTAGGAAAAATGATATGGAGAAGGCATCCCCAGGTGATGCCAAGGCCAAAGGCAGAAAACGAGCATGTCTCCACAAATTGAGGAGGGTGTTGGTCAAATAAACTGCCTTGTCCAGGTACAGTTTGATGTCTTCCAGACCCTGAGAAAAAGCTTCCACCATTACTCTTGTACAGTCCCCCAGGAGAATTTGCCTGACATCCCTCCAGCCTCTGCACAAGGAACTGGAGTGTCATTCCCAGTGGTCTGATTTTTCACGTCTTTAGCTCTGAATTGACAAACAGAAAAATGGCCAAAAATGTCTCATGAACAAGGAAAATTTGATGCAGGGTTCTCATCCTTGCCTTGTCGGACTGACAAAGGAGGGATGCTCTCAAGGATTTGGTCCTCAAGTGGTTCTTGAGGGCTCTGGTGTCAAGGTGCAGCCTATTTGCTGAAGATTCCTTTGTGGACATCTAAACACGCTTCCCTGTTCCTCCATTTCCCTCTTATTTCCTTCCTTTGATATTTTGACTTCTGGAGTCCTCTTTAATGTAATCTTTTCTAGCAGAAACCTGCTCCATGTTTGCACAGTACCTCACATGATGAGATCCTGAGGCAACTGTCGCTGATAAAAATAATAAAATCCTTTGAGGAAGGGTAACAAATCTGTTTCCATGCTACTGTGATACTTCTTTCTAAACCCTGAAATCTTTTCACCTATGCGTGTGAATGAGATTCTGTATTTTTAGTCACAGTTCTCTTAGGATGAATATGGGCAATAGTTCTTGTAAAATACTGATACCTTGACAACAGAGTAAGCTCAGTCCCTTTCTAGCTTTTTGTATTTTTATTAAAAATAGGGTTCTGAGAGGTTAAGAAAGACTTTTATTTTCTTTGCACATTTGTTTTATGAGCTGACACTCCTGCTGGGAGCAGAGAGAACAGAATTTTGGATACCTATGTTTATATATTTAAGACGAAGTAACATAATTTTAAAATGTTTTCTTTTCTGGGAAATAAAATACATTATTTTTGTAATTGTAGCTGTTAATTCAGCTAGTTCACTGAGTTATGATAAAGACAAAATAAACAGCTTTCCTACAGTGCACATCCAAATGGAATTTGCTTGCCTCCAAGAGGGAAAGGACTCTAAACCAAGGAAGGAAAGCTCAGCTGGGGTCAGCACGGACCATGGAACATGTTCAGGCTTTCAGCTGTTCCTGCCAATAGAAGTCATCCTTGAGAAGTAGTCAGTCTCCTCCTCAAGGCTGCTTGGACGTAACTCTTCCTGTATTTGATGAACAGCAGAGCCTGGGGTGCTTCATCTCCATCCATGTGGTATGGATTTGGAGCACGGTCCACTTCTCATTGCATAAAGACAGTCGGACATTCTCCAGCAGGCAGTGAAAGGGATTGCTTAAAATATCTTGAACTTAGGTGCCAAACTAGTCTCCACAGGTCTGTACTTGGCTTTCCATGCCAAGGCTGGAGTAGTTCCTTTCTGAATGCCTTCTGAATGTGTAGGAAATTGTTGTATTTCTGGGGGCAAATACAGTTGCAGGCAGGGAGAATTGGGCTTTACTCATGTGTTGTCTGCATAAGGCAAAAGCTTTGAGCAATTAATGCAGAAGCAACCTGCAAGATTTAGACACTGCCAGAATCTGAGGTCTGTGAGAATATACTCAGGTCCTTGGTTGGAGTTCTGGACAGCACAGCAGTGAGGTCTGCAGTAACTGAGAAAGAGGATGACAAGGAAGGCGCAAAAGATGAGCTCTACTTTAACCTGTGTTTGAACTTGCGCTAAGAGCCAGAGAGGAGAGAAGGAACGGCTGAGACACAAGCTGTGTGAGGGCTGACTGATGGTTGTACTAAGCTT
Source organism: Apaloderma vittatum (assembly GCF_000703405.1). Taxonomy (NCBI): domain Eukaryota; kingdom Metazoa; phylum Chordata; class Aves; order Trogoniformes; family Trogonidae; genus Apaloderma; species Apaloderma vittatum. The sequence goes on along the minus strand of NW_009722254.1, from coordinate 141,553 downwards.
TTCTTTTCAGAAATCAGTGGAGGCCTGTGCACAGACAACAGTGAGACAGAAGGAAGAGAAAAAGCAGAACAGTGAGAGCTGATCAAGAAGAAACAGAATTTCCCTTAACTTAAACTGAGTCTGGGACTCTATTAAAATGAGATCCGTTTCAGAAAGTGTTAAAAATTGCTCAGTGCCACAGGCCTAGTGGCCACTGGAATGAGATAAATTATCTGGGTTATTCAGTTTCTAATGGATTGGCCTTTTTTTTTCTGCATTATGTATGCAAAACAGACACTTTTCCACACAGTGGTATCTAGAAGGTGTAGAAAACATGTTCCTAAACATGAGGTGATTCAGCTATTCACCTTAAGTGATTTGTAGCTCCGGAATTCTCATTTGTCTCCTCTTCACTAAGGAAAGGCTCATTTTTGCCCTGTTTGCAAAGGTTTGTCTTATTGTTTTTGTTCAGGCAGCATAATCGTAGACTGATCCATCAGATGCTTGGGAAGGCTGACAGGACACAGTAAGGAAGAAGCAACGTAGTCTGCAGGCTGCTCCACAGGCTTTATGTCTCACTTGACAAGTAAATTTGAGCCAATACAACAGCCTTCATGCAACAGTCACAACTGTGCTGCACTCTTTTCCTACCTCATTCAGCACGGATGTGAGCTCACAGATGAATATACCTTAAGAGCTGTCACCCACACTCCAGAACCACTTTGTGATATTAAGAGGTAGAGTATTTCTAGTCCCTTAGATCACATTACAGGGAGTGTACTCGCATAGCCAGGGACCTTGCCTCCCACAAGGCCAGTGTCTCTTTCTTACTGGGAAGCTGCCAGTCTCTGAATATAATGGTTTTCCCAGAGGCTGGTGGTGTTGGAGAGGGCTGAAGGGCAGGAAGAAAGCTCTGGCATTTGCCACAGATGTGATGCCATGTGTCTTGGCTGTGGTCTGAGATTTATGAGGAGGAGACAACCAACATCTTCTACCTGAGGCGTGAGACAGAACAGCTCTGTAGCAGGCTGGCTGACCAGCATCCTGCATCCCACCCGCAGCAGAGAAACCTGTGTCCCATAGGCAAAGGGTCTTCATTTCAGCTGCAACAATAGTATTGCAAAACCCAGGAACAAGAGTGAAAAGGAGAGATTCTTGCTGTTGGAAGTGACTTCCTACAGTAGAATTGCCTGTCTCCATTTGCAGAACAGGAGGAAAGGCTTTGCTTGTAGAATTTAACCTACTCTCATGTTATCATGGCCTGTATGAAATCTCTGGAAGAGATTTATGATTTGAGAAGTTATTTTGTGGTTGGTAATTTATTAGTCTCACTTAACTGTAATTATATTCTTTATTTTCTTGCCTTAAAGTTAGCAGATGACTTTCACTCCTGAAAGCACAGACAGAATTGTATGCCTTATTGCTTTTTTTTGGGGATTGGTCTGTCAAGATATGTATCTCCAAAGTAATATAGATCATATTTTTTTTTCTCAGATAAAACTCTTTTTTTCCTCCATGTGTTTGCAAGCAGCCAGGAGTGTAGGACCACCGACACAAAGAAAAATTTGCGGCTGGTGCCACGCCGTCAAAGTACTCCATTTACATTATGCCAATAAATCAGGCAGTCTAAAGCCATTTCTCAAAAAGACATTTGCTTGAATCAGATTCACTTTGTGTGCAGGAGATTGTAGGGAGGTTAGTACTTGCTCAATAATTAATCAGCTCATTATTTGTTTGAAATACAGAGCAAAACAACAACAAGAACAAAATGAGGCTATTAGCTAATGTGGCTTGAGCATTTGAAGAATGTTTAATTATGTCATTCTTTGATCAACACATGCAGCCTTTAAATATAGACAGAGTAAAAGAGTTTCAATGGGGTGGTTAATAACCTTCTCGTCAACTGATGCACATTGTTAGGAGAGCAAAAAACCCTGCTATCTTCTGGCCCATTCTATTCAGAATGGAAAGCACTGTCACTTCTTTGTCTCCTAAATCCCTTGATGTTTCCAGGCAATACTTCTTGTGGTCTTGGAAAGCTGTGGCAAAACCCGCACTGAGTGTAGTTCTGCTCTCTGACCTATGCTGCACAAAGCCACTAATCCCTACCATAGTATTGAGGTGCAGAAGCCGTCTCGAGGAGACCTTGCAAGAGTGCACTTTCCATAACCCTGTCTTCCCTCTAAGAAGCCAAGTGTTTCATGGTCCCTTGGGTTGGCCAGTTTGTCTAAAGGTACAGCTTGCACAGCACAAACCGGGGAGCTGGGAAGCTCAATGTTATTTTCAATTTCGATGTATTGCTCCCAAGACAGTGTGACAACATCTGCCTCTCAATGACAACAGTTATTATTTAAAGAAATAATAGAGAATCCATCTTCTATATAGGATGAGTGGAGAAGCCAGCAGCTCCTATCTTCCTGGATAGACAGCAGCATCTCCTGGGGCAGGCCAATATCAATTTCAAACTCCATCATGAGTAAGGTGTTCCTTCCATTCATCGTTTTTATCAAATTTGAGATAGATCTGTACATTCTCCCAGGCTTGCTGAGCTAGGACATGAGACCCTGCAGGAGTGTCATTTGCTATAAGCTGAGTCAACCCAGGACTTAAATGAAGAAATTAATATGTCCGTTTTTATAGGAAGACAAAGTGAGTTTGAAAGAGGTTAAGTGATTTGTCCACAGCTTGAGAATAAATCAAGGGCAGAACATTGGACAAGAACCTCTGGTGCTCACATCTATTCCCAAAGGCAAACATGCATCAAAAAACAGGAGCAGCAAATCAGACAGTGCTTCTGAGTTCTCTTGATTAAGGACATGACTTGTACAAGCCGATTTCTAGGAATTTATCGCTGATTGCTCCTTTCTTTAATGTATATGAAGTGACTTCCACTCTTACTCAGCAGCAATTAATGGCATGAACTGTAGAAAGTAAGAGGGAATGCTCAATTTGACAAAAAGTCCACGATTTTTTGGTGTAATTAAGAATGTCACGAGGAGTATTCACTTCTGTGTCGATTATTTTTTTAATTTTCAGAGGTATTTTTTCATAAGCCCTTTGAGCTACCCAGCATACTGTGATTTTTGTTAATTTCCTCTTTACCAGGTTTATCAGCCTTAATTATAGCTGAAAGCAATCTTTGTCTCAAGAAGATGAAAACCCTTTGTGAAAATGCATTGACGTAGTTTGTTTCCAAACCCAGATATATTTCCTAATTAGTTCCTTCTTGTAATAGGTTGCATAATTAATGAAAACACAGGGAAATAGTCAAAGTAATAGTTTTCTTTGAACAAATGTATATAAAAAGGAGAAAACAAAACTATTACTTTAATCAACCTGCTTTGCAAAGGTGCTGTCAACATCAAACTGAGTATTAGCCCTTTGGGGTCGTATGATATTTTATATCTTACCTGCCTGTTAATCTGTTTAGCCTAAAGACCTGACACCTCCAAGAACAAAACCTCTTATTTGAACAAGCTAAGCAGGATCAGGCTTAATTAAAGTGGCTCTTGGAAAAGAAAAATCCATTGGAAATCCCACATTTCAGTTCTAATAGTTCTGTGATGCCTGTTTCATGGCTGGCTGTAACAAAGCGGGCCAATGCCAACAGGGATCAACAAGATCCAGTGACACCTTTACACTCATCCCTTGTAGCAGTCCTGGGTGTCACCAGTTCAGCTTTTTGATCTGTCAGAAAGCTGTCAGTGGACAAACTAATAAATAAATGCAACCTGGGTATTTCTGTGCCCTGACAGAGGTCACTGTACTCGTCACCGGCCTGGTCCCCTGCCATGTCACCCCTGGGTGATCACTGTCACTGCTGATCACTGGACCAGGCAGGAGATGTGGGACAGAGCAGGGATGTGTGCTGATGAGATGACTAATTTCTTCCCAGTCAATCTTCACCTCAGTTTCAATATCCCCCCTCATTTGAGGAGTCTTTCCTGGATGGCATTGTTCCATTTCTCTCCATTTTTTTCAGATGTGCTGATGCAATATTTCTGTACTTCAAGATTTGCTGCTGTCCATGGTGTGTATGTTGTTTCAGGAGACAGATTGACACCACAGTTAATGCAATCTCAGGGTTTCCAACCCTTGTCTCTGCCAGAGATTTGCTTGAAATGAAGATCCCTTCCCATTTCTAAGTTTGTCCCTTTTCCCACATGTGCTCTGAAAACACCAGCTTGCTTCTCAGGGTTCCTTCAAGGCACTGCTATTTCTTATTGCAAAATGCCACAAGACTGATAGAAACACCATCCAGCAAAAGATGCTGTGTGACTTTCATAGCTAAAACAGCAAAAGGAGACTCCTTCCTCGCTTTTGCAACAGAGACAAAATTCTCACCACTTGAGAGACCAGCAAAGGGGATTTCTTGATAGAGGGGAGTTGTTGCCTTGGGTTGAAGGGGATCCTGCAGTTATCTTGAGAGCCAGCAAGGGTAAGCCCTTAGCACCTTGCAGTCTAAAAACATCCTCAAAGTATCATGAGCTTTTCTTGGACATGGTATAAGGAATCTCCAGGGAGTTTGAAAAACAACATCTGTGACTCCCTGCTTTCAGTTCTTTGACCTCTAAAGGTCAGAGTTGATGTTTGATGTAATGCCATGCATTTGTACTGCCTCTAGTACATTTATATCGCTGAGGCATTATTCCTGGGAAAACTGCAACATACATTAGACAAGCTCTGCGAGTGACAGATAAGTCTGTTCTGCCTTTTGGATAATGTAGCACCCTCCTGGTTTTGCACAAATGAGAACAGGGAAAGGAATAGCACTGCATATTTTGTCCTGGCCTCTTGTACAAAGCAGGACATTTAAAACAAAATAGAAGAGAAAATCTAACCACACCCCACTTCCTTCTATCTCTACAGAAGAATTTTTCCCTCCCTGAAAAATCACGACATGTTTCTTTACTGATGACAAAATAAAGGAAGAGTTGAAAGGAGGTGATTTAAAGGTAGTCAGCTTACTTGGAAGCTTTTGTTATTGTAAGAAGTTGTGAACAGTGGAAGGGAAATGAATGCATGATGACATGCCCTTTGCTATGGCGCCATTAAATTTTCAGGTTGTTTTGTGTGTATAAAACACAACAGCTGTCCTATGGGAAGTATAATTACAGTTAAAAAACAAAAAGGAAAGAAAATAGGTATGGCATACAATCAACCCTGGCGGGAGGGAGCCCATGTCTGAGAGAAGTGACAGAATCTTATCTGCCTGAAATCTCTTAAAGCATGGCTTAGCAACCAGTTAGGGTGGAGAGGCCAAAGTAGAAGTTTCCAAAATTAAAATACTAAGAAGCACACTGAGAAAAAGCAGTAGAAAAATTGGTATAAATATCCAGAAAGGGAAGAGAAGGATCTAGTGTTCACCAACTACTTTGAAATAATGCACGAGGCCGAAGACTGGGACCCCACTCTCTCCAGAGTAGTAAGAGACAGGTTTAAAATGAGCAAGAAGATCTAGCTCTTTCTGAAATTTGTGGTGAACCTGTGTAATTAATTTGCTGGGAATATTTTGGGTGCAGTCTTACATGGGCTTAAAGGAAGGCTAGAAAAATACTTGGAAAAGAGAGCTTTTTGGACTTACTAAACAGGCAGGCCACAGGCAACTTAGGGGAAACAGCGTATCTATTTGCACAGTTTTACTTTTTCCTAAGGGCTTGTGTGCTAGAAGGTGTCAGACAATATGGCCATCCCTGTGGTTTTTTTGCTAAAGTTGGTTGACCTTTAGCAATATGAGGATCTGGAATTTGGGTTCATTGCCACTGTGGAGAAAAGAGCAAAAGCCTGTTCAAATATCATCCATTCCCCATCTTCCCAAGTGTTAATAACGTGGCACATACAATCTCCATTTGTGAAACTTTTAAAATCATAGAATCAGATAATGAAAAACATTTTTCCCTTCTTTTTTTCTTCCTTCAGTAAAATTGTTAACTCCTCTAAAAGGTCACCACTTAGATGTGAATAGCACAGCATACAGCAGATAATGTTTTTTCCTAGGTGGTAGGACTGAAACAAAGGCTGGGAAGGGCTGTGGGCAAAGCTGCAGGACAGGAGACATATTATGGCTGTCAGCTGTCCATCACAGGTCCCAAATGGTATAAGGGACACAAACTGTAAATGAGGATCTGAAATCCCCAAATTAAGAGTCTAACAGTGTTTGAATCTCATTTTTGAGTCCTACACAGTCATAAACAGACTTGCATGGAAGCACAGGAAAAACTCAAATCATCTGGCAACATCACAGATTCATCAGGTAGATCTAGATAGCACACATTAAAGCCCCAGTGAAGGCTACTATTGCTTCTGAGCAGCATTCACTTGCCTTTTGGGGGAACTTCACCTGTCTCCAAAGATTTTGTGGGAATCCAATATTTCCCCTCATTGTACCTGTCATTTAACTAAATTTAAACCTGTCTGTTTTCTTTGGGCTTGGACAACACAAGTTAAAAGACAATCTGCAGACCTCAAATCAAACACAGTTTAGCAACCAACCTTTGAGATATGTCTCGTCTCGTGTGTCTATTCCTGATCAGAGATGATCCCCTCTATGCTATGGTGGAACTTCTCCAGCCAGCCTTACAGAGGCAGGACGGGACGGTGGGATGGCTACATCTCCCACCCTTGGACATCTGAGGAAAAGATGAGGTGGGCTTTGGCCAGTAGATCCCCGAGGGGCGAAGACTCTTGGGTGGCTCTGCAGAGTCCCTCTCATGTCCACCCAACCTTGTTGTTGGTGTGGTCCCTTTCTCCCAAAGTCCAGGTGTAGACTTTGGGGCACAGGACAGCCATCTTGGGTCTGTTGAAGAGTCAAGTGTCTGGTGAATGGCTATGACTTCAGGGAAAGGACTTTTTATGAAGCCGGTTACCTGGGTTTATCACACTGACTGGCATCAGAGAGGATATTATTTTGTCCCCTCCCTCCCTTCTGGCCTGTTTCTCTCACCTTAAGCTGTGAATGCGTCTCAGAAGAGACCATACCTTGACTTTGTGTTTGTAGATCATTCAACTCAACAGGACCCTCCTCTTGATATTTTCTTACAAAGCAAGAAGTAATAATGGTAACTTGCTCTGGTATTTGATAAAATTGAGCCTTCCAATCCGTATTGCAAATTCCAGCTGTTTAGAGCGTAGGGCTAGGAGGGATGATTAGATTATCTAGCTTAACCACCCATAAAACACAAGATGCGGAATTTCATTCTCCAACATAGCACAAATAATAAATACAATAGTCCAAAGAAAGCTCTAATACCATTTTTTAATATCAACTACAATATGCACGTAGAGGGAGACATTAAACAAACCCCTATGTCTACCAATCTACAACCCCCCTGGCAGTACTTACACATTTATTATTGCTCACTAGCATATTTACTGCAGAGGAACAAAGTTAATGCTGAGCTCTGAAGCATTTCTGAACCAATTTTGCCCTGCAGTTTCATAATGAGCCCCACCCTTCTTCATCCCCTTCAAAAAAAAAAAAAGTGAAAATATGCCCTTTCTATGAAACAAAATTCAGATTAATTTCCTTTAAGTGCTGTTTACTGCTCAGGCTAGTAGCTTGAAGCCTGTGAATCACAGGTTTGATTACTCTGATAGGGCAGGAGAGAATGTCTTGCTTAAAAAGAAGGAATGAAAAAAGGTATTAACAGGATTGGGATTTTTTCGGGTTTTGGCTTTTTTTTCAGGAGGAAAGAGAAAGACAAACCTTTATGGGAAACTCTATTACAACTTTCCTTTGCTTAAGGTCGAAAACTAACTGTACAGTACCACTGGAATAATATGATTTTAGAGAATGTTTGTATAGCCTTTTTTATTTTTTATTTTTATTTTCTGTCTTGTCATGTTTATGCCTGGAGTCTTTTTATTTGATCAGGGTTCTATTAATGGCCTTGAATCAATGAATAAGCAACTATCTGCAAAGTAAAACAACAAGAAGGTGGGGAGCAGGAGAAAATAGATAGTGTGGGAAAACCACGAGCCATGGGGAAGCGCAGTGACTTAACAGTGAGTCCTGGCGGCAGGAGAGGATGAAGGGGTTCTCTTACCTTCCAAGGCAAGGAACATCTGGCAAAATTAAGACTACTAGGAGTAAAGTGAGGCACAAGAGGAGGTGGCATGTAGAGTTGTGTGGAAATATTAGATCCATTCCTCCCTTCTTCCAACATGTTGTAGAGATTCAATTTGTCATTTTCTGCCTGCGGATAATAAATGCAAACCCCTTTACCCTAAGGCTGGGCTTTGAAGACAAGTGTCGCATTTCGCCAATCAGAACTGATGAAACTTGGGTGTGATCAAGGTTTGAAAGCAGCTCACCACAGGCACGGGGAAGTGTCTGAGCTCGTCAGCTGTAGAAATAATGAGCCAGAGAGAAGGAACTCACATGCAAAAAATTTAGTCATTACATTTACTACAGCAAGTTTAAAAATTTCTCCCTGCTCTGTCATTCACAGCAAACTCTAATCCCTGCATTCGCAGTGCTTTTCAGCAATGTCTCCTTCTGTAGCTCAGGGAAATGCATTTCACATCCCTTTCTCAGATTTTCTATCTGTAAACTGAGAGGCAATGCTTATCTTGTTCAGAAATATACAGCTAAAATTAATAATTAACACCTTAAGAACCCTGTGGAGAGTCTATACACGATTTATTTTCAATAAATAGGAATACAAGATGAATTAGAGCTTAGTCTTGCAACAGTATGATTTTTTAAGCAATGTGATATGGAATTTATAGTATTCCACAACTGGTAGGACTGGACGCTTCATATTCTACATGTGCGGATTTATGTTTGCTTAAAAATGAAGTGTTTCTTTTTATGGTAAATTTTCGGGGATTAAGCAGGATTAGTCCTTCATTTTGCTAGGTGTTTTACAAACATATGACAAGGACCTCTCCTCACTAGAGTTTAGAATTCTGAACTTTGATCCCACTTCCAGCAGTTTTAGAGGTGCAGAGATAAAAATTTGTTTAAATACTTTCAGTGCCATCATACTGAATAAAACAACCACGGACTTTTCTTCCCAGTATTTATAAAATCCCAGCCTAATTTTTACTGTTATACAAAAATATATGAGAGTCTTTTTTGGGGAGTGAGCATAGAAAGAGTTCAAAACCTTGTACATAATTTGAAATTTGGAGGAAAATATAAACTTTCAGCTGACGTGTGGTAACTTCTTGTCTTGCAGGTACATGTCTGGATGGCCAAGTCTGTGTTTGCATGGCCTGGGGCCAGTTCCCACACCTGAAACCCCTTTAGCTCTTTTGGGGTACTTCACCTCTTGTTTCATTGCAGAGACAGCTTAAAAGTCAAAATACTGTCCTTGCTGCCAATAATATGGGGGAACAGGAGGAAAAAAATTTTTCCCAACCAAGGCTTAGATTTGCTACAAGTGAATTCAGTTTTTTTGAGTAGCTCAGTGGTAGGCAGGTAGGAAGGGAAGAAAGGAAAGGGAAAATAAATTGGTTCTCATCTTTTCTAAACTCTTTGGCTGTAAAACAAACACCTGCAGAGCCCGAGTCAGGGAAGAAGAAAATATGACTTCTTAATCAGAAAATTAAAACAATTTCTTTCAGATCATGGGCATATGATGTAGTACTTTCCAGAACAGCTTCAGGATTAGGATAAATTCTGATGTGACCAAAGCATGACATAATGAAGCTATTTAAGACTGTATTCTTAGGGGTACTCAGAGCTATGCAATTCAACATCTGATCTTCCCCTTTCCATCCTGGTATTCGCTTTGTTTTTAAGACCAAGCTGAACTCAGCAACGCAGAAGTGTAAAACAGAACAATCTACTACTCTGTATGCATGGAACAGTGAGTGCTGCCACTGCCTTCACAGCTGCTGAATGTTAACACCTGGCATCCAGGAGCCTGGCTCCTGACACCAGCTTGCTTAAATGGAATAGGAACCTGTCTAAGCTGAGATGCACTAAGTTCTGCTCTTCCATGAGTTAATGGAAAAGAGACTCAAGAGTAGATGAGGACAGGTTATCTACTTGTCCTAGGAACAGAGTGGATGCAAGACACTATTGTCACAGGGGGAAAACTCTCATTTATTTCACAGGGAAAAAAGGGTAAAAATGCTAAAAGTTTAATTTTGGGGAGAAGAGGAAGGTGAAAAAAATCCCTTTTAGCTACAGGAGGTCGCACTCTGGCAGGCTGGTGCCTACACCCAACAAATGTCAGGAAGAGTTTCTGCGATTGGATATTAGTGGAAAGGGAAGGTTATTTGTGGAACATCGGGTCTTGATTTCCTAACATGCTCCTATGTTTTTACCCTGTGCTCTTTCCCCACCGGCACACTTCAAGACACTCTTTTCCCACCTCTAGCTCTATCTCACAGTGCTTAATCCCTGCTTCCTGTCTATATCCTTAATTTAATGCAATCTCAACATTTGGAAACTGCATTCCTAGAAAGAACAGAAGGGAAACCCAGGAACGACAGTCTCCCAGAGTCCCCTGTCAAGGACTGTGCAAAGTCCTTGTAACTCCTTCTTTAAATAGATGCTGGCAAATTACAGCAGTGTCATTTGGTCTTCTACTTAACAAGCTGCGTTCACCCTTTCTTACTGTCAGCTCTATTTTCCCAGGGTTTGTCAGTTGTCAGATATCTGCCAGAAGGAGCAGATGCAATCTCAGCCCTCAGGGGAGACATTGCTCCTTCACCTCACTTGAAACCCTCTCCCCTGCTCAATTCTCCCATTTGGCCACTCTTTATTTATAAATTGAATTTGACTGAAATTGAGTTTGAGGAATTGGCCTTTTTCTGTGTGCTGGTTATGAATAAAGCATGGTGTGGGCCTTTCAGTTTTAGATGCCTTTCAGTTTTTCTTCTGTCAGGTACAAAATGACTCAAAACTGAATTGAAAAGGAAAGGATCACTGACAAATTAGTGTTGGATAAGCTGCCGTAGTTATGGCTCTACCAAGAAGTAGTGATATACTGGTGGGCTGGCACACACATGGTTAAAACCTATCAGCTTTCTTGGGCAACACATTATTATTTTATAAGTGGTTCTGATTGTTGAGACTGAGGTAATTAATAGGCCAAACAGAGTCTGCAGAGTTGAGTCTGACTGATGGCACACACAGGATGCATCTGAAAGCTTCTTCAGCCTCTAAATCCCTCTCAGGATTAGGGCAGTTCCAAGGGGTAACTTTCCTATCTAGAATTTCTGTAAATACTGGCTAATAAGATCTTCTGCCCCCCTGGAGGAGAGATTTCATATCTTCATATAAATTAAAAGAAGGATATTTAATATCTCAAACTGTTCTTATAGTTGAAATTCATAAGTGCTGGGAAATAATTATTATTAATTTAGATGACTTTGTACTGGTTTAGCTCATATTCACAGACTGTTAAAATATTTTACAATCTATGTTATTTTCTTAAGAATCTAACAATGTTTTCCTTTCATTAAAGTAAAATAGATTCTTGTAAACAAAAAATTCCTGTGAATAAAAAGATAGCAAGGAATGAGGACATAGGTTATGACACAACAGGGACATGTTTAGAGGTAGCTGGGATATGGCCTCAATTACAGTGTCTATTTTGACTTTTAATTCTTTGCAACATGCAAAATATGGAGGCAAGGTTAGGGCTCCTGCAGAGAACGAGCATGTAGCAAATGGAAATCCTTACATCTGAGGTGGAAACAAGAATTCAGAAGAGCTCAATATGTCTGAGCTTTGGGACATCTGGCACTCTCAGAGAAAAGACAGATTTTGGCACAAAATATACACTCATGGACTTTTAAAGGAAGAGAGTGTTTCAGTGCCAAACAGGCAGCTACTGTTACACAAGGTGTCCAGAAGGGAGTGGGTAGGGAGAGGGAAGGGAGCAGGCAGCAGGGTGTTACTCTGACCTTGAAGGTATGGAGAGTATGAGGTCAAATCCGAAGGAAAGAATAATTAAAGGATGTGGAGATAAATGGGAAAATAATACAAAAAGGTAACTCAGGTTTACTAGAGATGAGTATTGCAGACTAGTGGGATCTGTCTAACTAGATTTATTTTTAAGCAAGGGAAATGCAGTCAAACGAGTCTGCAGCAAAGTGCTGGGGTCAAGGCAGTGTGGGACATGAGTAGGCAAGCCAGAGAACAGATGAATTGCAGGTGGGTACAGAAACTGATGAGACAGTGCTGAAAGGGGAGCTAATTGGGTTGGGGTAAAGTTTTTAAAAGAATTGTTCTGGGGACTGATGGTATTTGATACTTTCTGTAATGCTGTTGGCAGGAAGAATGGGTCTGTGCTGGTGAAACACAGATGAAAAGCTTTGCCAGCGTGGAGTAAGCCTGAATTGGTATTTTGGAACAAACAGGCTAGAACAATAAAATGGGATGAAATGCAATTGCCCAGATTGCAAGGTCGTGTATACAGGGACTAGTGAAAAGTATTTCTTGTTTTGATGGACCCATTGGGGAGGTCACCAGCTGGAAGTGAGAGAGAAAGAGGAAGGCCTGGCTCTCTTAATTGCAGGATCTCTATAAGCCAGCAATGAGATGTGCCTCTAAAAATTCAAATGCAGTCATATCAGGAAAGGTTTTCCCAAATCCTTTTCCAAAATGTTTCAGAGAGGCTTAGCAGAGAACCCGATAAGGACTCTTTTCTGGAGCATCCCAGGTGCCCAGGAGGAGAGAACTCAAACAGATGAGGTCTGCACAGGTGACCACAGGAACACAGAGTGTATTTTACAAGAGGAAAAGGAAGATTCTGGTATGTTAAACCTCAGAAAGCAAAAGATGTGATTCATTGCAATTGTCATTTAAAAACATCCCACTTATGTAGGCACTCCAAGTAATTTCCTATAAAATAAAAATCACTGCAGTGAAGAGAATCATCATATGAACAGATGCTGTCCCCAAATCAAATGAGCAATGAGGCATGTGTGTTAGATTAAGATGTAGCCAGTGTCCAGCACCTTACCGTGAGAAAAATGGTAATGAACAGGGGAGGTATCTGCTGCCTTTCCTTCAGGTAACTCAGTCACAATGACAACAATAACCCATTGTTTATTTTTGTGTGAAATGCAACACAACAAAGTAGCTGTGTATGTGGTTTGAGATCCATGGGCGAGATGCTTGCTGGGATGTTGGATCTGTTTCTTCTCCCAGAAGTCTGATTCTTGGAAAATATTCAAAATAAGACAGTAAAAAGCTTACCAGAATCAATATATCCCTGTCCTCAAAGGGCTGTGTTCAATCTCTGGTTAAATATTATAAAGTAAAGTATGTCTGGTCCTATTTTAATGCAGAAATCACAGCCTAACCATGGTTCTAGAATTGCAGCTGACACCACAACTTTGTATCGGGGAAACCACATAAGATTTAAAGTCAGATCTAGTAAATCGTAAGTCAAAAGCAGATCTCATTCTTTGCTTGTTCCTGGGCCTGTCTGTGAGGCAGCCAGATGTCTAGCTTTTCACTGACCATTGCAAATGTGCCACCTAACACTGTCACCTGGGGAGGTGAACTGGAGAGAGAGACAATTGTTTTCATCTCAAAGGCACCGCTGTTTTTTTTTGTAGGCTCCCACACTTTTGTCCCACAGTAGTTCCCAAGCCTAGACCAAGCAAAAAATAAATATAGTACCCCCAACCAGTTTTCAGCTGGACAGGGTGGTGGGCCATTGTATCTAGACCGTGCTTCTCCAAGAAATGTTGGACCAGATGATTCTTGAGGTCTCTTCCAACTCGATATCCTGTGATTCTATGACTGAACCAAAATTTATCAGTTGAGAGTGACAAGCATCATGAACAGCAGCTTTCTGTAGGCATGTCTATAAAAAAAAGAATTCATGACTGCATTGTTTTTGATGTGTTTTATTTGGTAGAGGTAAGAAGAGATAATTAAAAGGAACTTTCTGCTAAACCAAGGAAACTTACTGCAACTGTCTGGCTTCACACTCAGAGATGTGTTTCTTTTTAATGTGCAGGCCAAGTAGATATTTAGGCTATTCAGAACATTTTCCTATGAAAAGGAACACCCAAACCTTTACCCAAACCTTGCCAATTACTATAGAAGTACTAAAGTGCATTTGTGTATCCCCAGAAATAAATCCTTATCTCAGTTCCCCCAAAGCTACTCAGTTATGGAGTATCTCCGGTGTTTTCATTGACCTTTCAAAGCACATGAGAGAAAATTATTGAAAAAACTCCATCCATTCAGAGGAACATTGTCAAAATTTAAGGCTGGCCTGGCACAGGGGGCAGTCACAATGGTGGAGGTGGGGCCAGCTGTGCCAGTGGGGAGGAGAGGATGGGTCAGGTGACCCAAAAGGACCAATCACAATGTTCCTTCCCACGTGCTCATTATATAAGGGCCCCTCAGAAGAGCCCTAGGGTTTTTTGTATTGCTATGGTGGGAGGGTTGTCGTTGGCTGTTTGTCATCTCTCCCTGTGCTGCTGGTGTTCCTGCCTCCTGTTTTTGTACTGCAGAGGAGCACCGAGGTTGTGTTCCCCTGCCTGCCTCCCCCTTCCTCAGGTGGGAGTGGCACAGCTCCTTTTCTGTTTGGGGTTTTTTTTGGCTATTGTGGGGACTCAGGGTTTGGGTGTTCCCATGTGCTGCTGATTCTGGTCTGGGACTTTATCTTCTGCTCAGGACCTAGTTGTCATCTGGAAGGCATGAGTCCTCTTGTTAGCGTATTCTCTCATATCTTTGAGCATATTTGTATACTTGTATATATCTGTATATGGTTTGACAGCTTCATTATTAATGTTAGTATTTTCCTTTTTTAAACTAGCCTGAGGTGTCTTTTTTTTTTCTTTTTTTTTTTCCCCTCCAACTTCACAGTCTCTCTCCCTGGTTTCCCTGTTATCTTCCCCTGGGAGGATGCTGGGGGAATCACAGAGAGCGTCTGTCAAAGTTTAGTGGTCAGCCCAGCCTTACACTTTAACAAATGTCTTTCATCTCCATTCCATTCTTACTCACAGACTTTTACATCTCCCATAAAAACTGGTTTCAGGTCTTTCTTGTACTTGTATCTCACGTTGGGCCTCTGGAAAAGAGGAAAGCGTTTGACCCTAGGATTTGTTTTTTATGTAATTTAATCCCTTCTGATCATGTGTGGGGAACAAGGTCCCAAAGGGAGGTTGATTAAGTCTGTAGTCTCAGCCTGTGCTATTATAAACCTGTCTTCTAATTTTGCTTTCCTGTCATTCTTATAGAGGAGTACACTAGACTGCAAGGATTTTTTTTTCCTAACAGCACATTTATTACTTTAAGTTAATTCAAATTTTCTTCCTAGTGACTTTACCATTTGGCAGTACTTTTTAAACTAAGCACCTGCCTTATCCTAGGTTTATTTACATTAGCAGAGACACAGCTAGCATTATTTTAGATGTAATATTTTCAGTGCATTCTTGTGCAGGGACATTTATGAAGTCCCCATTTAATATTTCAACTCCTTTACTGTCCTAAGTAGTAACTTCATTTCCAATTTTCTTCTACCACAATCTTTCTTCCTGTAACACTTACAAGTTTTTCCAGTGCTGAGATCTATGTATACACATGTACATATACACATATAAGTCTCTTTCAAGAGAGACAGGGACTTACTAGAGAGAGTCCAACAGAGAGAATGATTAAGGGACTTGAACATCTCTCCTATGAAGAGATATTGAGAGAACTGAGGCTGTTTAGCTCTGAAAGGAGACGGCTGAGAGGGGACCTTATTAACATATACAAATAGCTGAGGGGTGGGTGTCAAAAGGAAGGAGACAATTTCTTCTCAGTGGTGCCCAGCAATAGAACAAGAAATGATGGGTATAAGTTAGAATATAGGAGGATCCACCTCAACATGAGGAGAAACTTCTTTACTGTGAGGGTGACGGAGCACTGGAACAGGCTGCCTGGAGAGGGTGTGGAGTCTCCTGCTCTGGAGACTTTCAAAACCCACCTGGACACGTTCTTGTGTGGCTGCCCTAGGGGATCCTGCTCAGGCAGAGGGGTTGGACTAGATGATCTCTAGAGGTCCCTTCCAACTCTGCACATTCTGTTATAAACTTATGCCAGTTACAGAAACGGAACAGAGAATTTAATTTCTTCAAATAATTTCTCATCTTTTCCTTATCTCTGAGAACTAAAACCAAAGAGATACTATTGGTGTTTCCAAGTCTTGAACTTTTTATCAGAGATTATCTCTGTATATGTGATTTAGTCCTGAAAATTATTCCAGTCTGCACTGGGCACACATTTTAAGATTTGTCTGTTGCATAATAAAGGTGCTTTCCAAATTAACTTAAGAAGTAAACTGCGTGATAAATTACCTGTTGGACATGTAATCTGGATGTTTAGGTGAAGAAGCATGTGATAATCCTCCTGGCATGAGCCTCTGAGAGCTGTCCTACACTCAGATTACGTCAAAGTTGTCCAACGTACTGTCATCTACTGCCCACTGCTTCAGTTCTCTTTTTAATTAGCTTCTTACATAGTCTCCCACTGCATTCTTGGGTCTGGTTTCTCAGTCATGTCCAGCCTTTGGATTGATGTCTGCATTTTGGTAGTAATTTTGCTGGTGTGGGAGATTGCACTGGACAATCTTGGAGGGACAGAAATAAAGAATATGGTAGAAATGAAAGCAGCAGCACTATTCACAGATATGGTTTTGCTTCTGCCAGTTTCAATGATGGAGGAACCCTCCCAGCTGGTATTTCCCCATGTTACATATTTACTTTGGTTTTCCCTAGTCTCATGCTGAAAGGTCTCAAGCAGTGTGGCTGCCTGTAATTAAAATTCTGCAGTCATTTTCTTTGCAAGGTTGATGGACAGGGTGAAAAAGTGATCAGTCTTCTCTTTAAAGTCCAAGAACTGAAGAATAATGGTTCATTTGATTAAAGTAATAGCTTGCAGGTTTCAAAGAATTAAAAAGTAGTCAGACTGAAATTCACTTCCATAGGAGAGTCACTGAGTCAAATGCTTAGTAGATTTTAGAAGGACACTGAGATAGTGTTACATTAAAAATATACAGATAAGGTTTACTTGGAGAGCATGACGGAATCCATTTTGTTTTTCAGATGTGAAATTCTCTACTGCTGAGAGATGAGAGGGTTCTTTTTTCCCTCCTTCTCCGCTTCAATGTCATTTAGTGTTGAATTTGGTGGGCAAAATCTTATGCTTTTGATAAAGCGGAGTTTGCACAGTCCAAGGTCTAGCTAACTTAGCCTTCACTCATTCCCTGACCCATCCATCTCAAGTAGCACAGAGACGTGGCTGTCATACCATGGCAGCACGCCTGGATTGGTTAAACATCTGATAGGTTACTTCCCTGGATAACTCTCCAATGCCAAACACAGTGTCCTGGTAGCACAGGCAATAATGGCAGCCCTTGCTGTCTTGTTTCATGTTCACCCAATATGTTGAAGGGAACGTAGGCACCCTATGTGTTTTTTGTCCCAAACGCTCTCTATTTCCTTATTCCTGTGACTGGATAAGGACATTATGACTATTCTCCCTTTTTTCAGCACCCATAGTGCACCCAAGAAACAGGGTAAGAGCCATTCCTAGTTAGGAAGCTGTTTAGATACCTTGCACATGATCACCTTTATGTCAGCTCCCAACTCCAAGGGGTGTTTTGTGCGGACTCAGTCCCATAGGAAGGGACAGGTAACTGGCAGTATCTCCCCACTTTTCTGGGACATTCTCACACTAGGTGGGAAAACATCCACAACCCACAGCCATGTTTGCCCTAACAATACTCCAGCAAGCAAATAATCTCATGCCTCACAGAAATGTCTTGCAGCTTGAATAGAAAGCTATGAAATTATGTCACCTCAAGCCATTTCAGTACTAAATCTCTGTCATCCTCCTCTGTTTATCCTTTGGGATTTGACTTTTTTCTTACATAACAGATTGCGTTTTTTGATAGATGGCCTTCAGATTAACTGAAAAAGCAAAATAAATAATCTTTAGGCCAGAGAGAAAATAAGCATCTGGTTCATTGCAGTAAATGTATACAGCAAGCTCAACAGAAATATCCCATAGAGATGTTTGAAATGACAGGGAAATCAGCTCTGCAAATCAATATGTCTTGTAAAAAAAACCAGCTCAGACACATCTCGTTGGACATAATGGAAATTGATTGGCAGTTATCTATTAGCGATAATTTCTGTTTGATGACTTGCCATATGTTATCGAGCTCTAAATCAGAGGGGAGCAGATTAAATGAATAGATTCTGTCATGAAAAAAGTACAGCGTACTACAATACAGCAGCATAGCAGAGGATGCTAAGGCACAATATGCACAGTGTCGTTTTAAGAGAAATTCTTCAAACTACCCTAATTATAAATATACAAGGACTATGAAGCCTGTCAGATTTACAGATTTGAAACTCCTAGGGACCCTTTCCCTCAAATCTTTTACTTTCTGCCTTTCAGTGACAGGCAATCAGTGAAACGTCTATAGGCCTTTCAAATGATCTTTCCTTTAAGATTCAATAGGACTTTACATCTGCTGAGGCGACCCTATTAAAGGAGACTTTGTGATACAGTCCAGAGGTCTGCTTAAGTGCTGCAAACTGCACTGAGCTCAGCTCTATTTGTGGGAATGCCACTTGGGGAGGAGGGTCATCTGTAAAGCCTTTCCCTCCTGCCAATTATAATTACAGTGAGAACAGACCCTGAAACTCAGTGTGTGAAGTTATGAACCTCCAGTCAAGTAAAATACTGACATTCTCTTGAAGCCCCATTACTCCAATATGCCAGCACGGCCACGGAGCATGAATTCAGTAGCACGAAAGCTAACTTATTTCATCTTCAGGAACTATCTCTGACAGTGTTAAAATTTTTCTTCCTCCTTCAGAGAAAAATACTGCCATGATTACATAAAAGACACTGTACAATGGTTGTGAACAAACACAGCTTAAGGGAGCTCATCTCAGTGAGCAGTGGCAAAAGTTTCAATGCTACCTGTTTGGGGAAATTCAGGTAGATGAATTATCCAGCTACCTGAATTACTCAACTACCTAGTTCCTTCTTAGAGTAAGAAGAACAGGAGATGGAAGAGGCAGAGAGAGATTTCTTAACTCCTTGACTGTGATCATCTTAACTAGTTTATAGCAGTGCTGCACCAGGCATCAGAGCTTCATCGTGTTGAGGACCTTGAGACAAAAAATGGTAAAACTCCAGCCGCCTCCCATGTAGGATTATGTGGAAGTCTCCTCATTGATTACATGGTACTGCACCTTCCCAGACTGTCTTTTTTTCCTCTTTGCTTTTCTGTGGATTATTCCTTTAGAATTCCTCATTTCCTATAGATTGCTGAAACCCAGCTCTGAATGGTTTTAGGTGCAAATTCAAACCCCAGAATTGTAGGGCTTTAGAGAGAGCAGCCCCTGCTCCCTGAGACTTCAGTTTCTTGCTGGTAGGCTTGGGAGAGCTCTCTCCTCCGCTACTTTGCTGACTCACTTGTGCAGCTTGGCAGAAGCTGTAATGTGAAGGCTTCTGTTTAACCTCTGAGAAAAAGACACGCATCTCCATTTTAATTTGAAAACCCAAGCCAAAAAGAAAAGTTTCATAATTTATATTAAAAAAAAAAAAGAAAGAGAGCAGCTCCAATGCTAGGTTCCCAGATTTAATAAAATAGGTTGTTAACTAAAACTACAGTCTGGAATTACTATTGATTTGCAAGTTGTTTATCCCTGAGTGGGAGGAGGAGAGGAAGGGCTTGGCAGTTTCTACAGAGCAGGGAGCTATGCAGGAAAAATTAAGATAAGCATTTGAATGCTTTTCCTGCTTGCATGATTCAGGGCCTCATGTTGCAGTACAACTTCGATATCCAAGGCAGTTGTATCTGTTTGTGAGCGAAAGGCAGTGATTAGCAGAATGTAAGAGAAAAATAGCCTCACTTAATTGCAACTACACCTTTTTGGAGATAACAATTTGCTAATTATTTCAAAAGAGTCAAATTGTATCCTGCCAATAGAAGAGGACTTTTTTAACCACTTGACTCCAAATAACTAATGACCAGTAAATGGATGCCTAATGCTTCCTTTTGCCTTATAGGACCACCATAAAACCTCTGCTTATCAACTGTCAAAGGAAAGGTGTTATTTTAACTCAAGGAAAATGTGTCATTTTCAGAACAAATGGGTGTGAGTAAATGTGGAGCCAGAAATAGAACGAAGTCACTAACCATAAGAGCATCTTGCTCCTGGGAAAATTTTCTGTGCAGAGCAAAGCATCCTTCCCAGTGCCCCATTCCCAGCAACCCCTTATACACCAGCAAAAAACTAGACACACCTGTGTGGAGGTGGGCAACAAGCCAGTTGTAATCTTGTTTCTGAAAGAGTCGTGTTTGCGCATGAAGTGCTGTGAACGTTTTGTGGCTGCAGCAGGAGGTTATTCCCAGAGATAGCCACACTGGTAGATATTGAAGCTTTCAAGATTTAAATAGCTTTGGGTGAACAGCTTTCCGCTTCTATTCATTTTTAGGCTGGACTTGCCAACAGAAGGATTAGAAAATCCCATATGAGATTACTCTCCTGAGACTGTCAAGCCAATTTTGCATACTCCAGAAATCCAGATAAGACTCCAAGCTTCTGGACGCTTTTACCAAATAAATCCTCTGACATTTATCAAGCTTGCAGCTTCACGAGGTACTAAACACCGAAGAGAAAACTGATAAAATAAATCTTTGTGGTGTTTGATGCTTTTCTGATCTATTCCCAGTTGTCTAAAGACTTAAGAATTGAGGCGAGAGAAAATATGGCAATGAAATAAAGAAAAAAAGGCTTGCTTAAGGCAAGTTAGTGGGCAATTCAGGCTAAACACATCAGTTGACCTGCAGAACCTAAGAGACGCAATACTGTCGCTGTGGGTTTAAGGTTTACCTCTCATTACCATTGCTGGTCAGTCTGCTGGCAGCTCTGCATTCCTGAAGGCAGTGGTGAGGGGACCAGACCCATGGCAGGAGCTACTGGGCACCTCACACCACTGCAGGGGCAGGGAGCTACACACAGGGACCTGCAGGCCTGGGAGCAACTCAGGCTTCAAAAATTAGTAATTGGTTTGGTTTCCTAGATTGAAAATGGATGTGAAGAAAAATTAACGAGGTTTACATTTTGACGTAGCTTGTGTTAACTGGAGAAAAAATAGCCTGATCACAGCTTGTTGTGTGACTAGATTAATCGTTCCTCCAGGCTCATATCTACACCTGTAAATTGTCAGTAGTCAAGCAGCCTTTTCTTTGTCCCAGTGCATGTTCCCAGATGAAGTCGTGATCCCACTTAGGCACTTTCAGAGTGAAGGATATTCTCCCCCTGTCCCCTTCCCTTTGTACACAAAGGGTGGCTCAAAAAGTTGAGTGTTTCCTTTGCCTCTTCATGCTGTATTTAGGAGTAAAAAGATTTTAACTTACTCTTCTGCTTTCTCTGGGCTTGTCATGTTTGCCTTTACAAAAAAGAGGGGACTTTCTCTGGAGCTCGTTGCTGTGTGCAGAGCTTCAGCAGAGGCTCTGGCACTGAAAAGACAACTCTGCGGCAAACACCTTGTAGTGTGAGGGATGTCACGTCTGCCACGGTGAGAACAGTGCTCCTGTGGATATTTGGAGATGATCTAGGTGTCAGAGGTAGTAATATTTTGATGTGGCTTAGGTTTTGCTAATGCTTTGTTTTATAAGCTCTGAATCCTTTCCTATCGATTAGACAGAATAAATTCTGTACTGGTAGGGAGCATCAGATCCCAGGCTGAGCTGTACATCTTGCTTTGCATAGTGGCCTTTTTAATACGGTCTCTAAAGGATAAAAGAGCAAGCAGGTCTCATCAAAGTAACCAAAGCGACCAAATCTGTGATAATATCCACACATTAAAGCCAGGCTTCACACAGCTGCTCCTGTTCAAAGTGCAGTTGATGGGTGTGAGCTTTCCTGAACCCTGGGAGAAACAGGAGCCAGCTGTGACCTAATGTTGTGAAGGCGGAGTGGAGCTGGACATCAGAGCCCCAACACCTGGCACTGTACCTGCCTGCACCTTCCCTGACCCTCGTATGCCACCAGCTGCGTTAGTCTTACAGAAGAAATAGGACCAAATTTTGTATTTTAAATTCCACACAGGATAAGTGTTTGAAAGAATGATGTTTTAATGGACATCTTAATGCTGTATTAAAGCAGCATAATTCATCTCTCCCTGTGAAGACTTACAGGGTTACCATTCAATCTCTTCCTTCAATCCTCTAGATATTTTCAATGTAAGGTAATGGATTTGGAGGGAATTTGTTTTGGGGATCAAAACAGTTAGGCAGAAATTATGTCAGTAATATTTTGCCAGTAGTGTAATCAGAGAAAATATCTTTCCACAACAGGAAAGAACTAGGCACTGAGCCACTAGAAAGTTTAATTACTAGATGACTTTAAAACATGGTAATTTAGTCCCAATTAGCATTATAATAATTTATTTATAAAATTCCAGTGTATGTAGTTATCTTCTACAATCCATTTATTCTTGTAAGATGTGTGCCCCATTAGACAGTGAAGTAGAAGGTCATTAACCTGCATTGCTAGTTCAGATTACATTATTAGATTGAATTTAGTTTCTTCACTGGTGAGTGTTGACATTTTAGAGTGCTTTAAGGGTAATTTATTGACAGCCGTTCAGTTCTTTTTAGCCATTCTGAAACATTGCAGATCTAAAGTACTGCAAGCCTGATGAAGACAGACTTCTTGGTTGAATTTCAGTTATGGCTTGTCTTTGTGTTTCTTTTATTTTTCATGTTATTTTCATGAAAGTGAGTTTATGGCACCTGCTCATGCAAAATAGTTTAAAAAATGTGAGTCAAAATCAGCAGCTGCAACTTAAACTCATGAGGCTTGAATATTATCAATTGCGGCTGGTTTTCTGATACTTTCTCTATATAGAGAGTTAAGGATTATGTGAAAAGGAACTATTTTTTTTCTCCATAGGGTTATCTGTTTTGTGGATTTTTTATGTTTTCTTGTTGTTTCTTTTCCTGCTTAAGATGATGAAGAGTGCTGTGCCATGATCACAGCAATGAAGCAAGACTCAAGCATAAGCTCGAGCAAGTGTGACCTCGGAAGACAAAACCTCCAGATTTATTAGTGCAGCTGTGACCAACCTACAATGACACCTGACAGCATACCAGAGCGAATTCATGCCTCTCTCCGTGATGACAACCTGGTGGATGTTGCACAGGACAGGAGCTGCCTAAGACCCTCAGGACTGTGGAGAGACATTGCCAGAGCCATGATGGTCCAAAATAACTGGTCCTGCCTTCCCCTTGCTGCCGGATTTCCTCAGTTATAAACTCAAGAAAAGACACAGCCTTCTTAGCCCACAACAAACTCCCAGCTTCTCCTCTGGTCTCTGCAGTCCCATGGGCCCACGATGTTGATGGCAATGCTTCAGGGACAGATGACATGTAGAACGGCAGGTCTGTCTTGGTTAAAATGAGACTGAAGAAGAGGACAGTGATGGGGAAGGTTTTACATATGTGTTATAAGCCCATCTGGGCTTATTGAGTAACCATGCCTTATTTGCTTAATGAAAAAAAAACACCACAGAAGAACCCACATAAGAGAAAAGACATTACTGACAAGAGTTTGCCGAGTCTTGTTTCTTCTCATTGCTCTGCTGTGGTGAGGGAGCAGGGAACTTGCTGTTCATGGTGAGAATTTCTTCCCCAGCTACAAATCCTTCCTAAGCTTCCAAAGATCTTATTTTTTTTAAGGAAACCTTTTGGTCAGCCATTTCAATTTATTTTTAATAAATGGTCTTCCTTCAAACTGTCTGTGCTACAAGAGCAGTTCTGGGAAAACAGATGACTCTGCACACTTAAAAATCCCAACCTCTCAAATGGTATGTGCAGATACCATACAGTGATGCTAAAATGTGTTCTGCAAACTGCTGAAAGTCAGAACCAGCAACCACCTGATTTGCAAGGAAAGCCTTGTCCTTGAGATTAAAAGGAAGTTATTCCTATTTTTTTTTCATTTTCTTTTTCTTTTCTTTCTCTTTTTTTTGACATCTTTGTCTTAACTGTAAAAGAATCGTGATATTGCTGTGAAAAAAAAGTCTCACCACTGGCACCTGCTTTTAATGATCTGCATGTCTCTTACTTCAAAGATGAAACCATTTATTGTTTTATTTTTATTGCAGCTCACACTTTTATCTCCAGTACCCTGAGCTCCAGGAAAGCAGTAGGAACCAAACTGAGGAGTTTTTTTAAAGGTCTCAGGGCTTCTCCCTTGATTGAGAGAGGTACAATATGCATACCAGTGTCCGTGGGGATGTGATGGTGTGGTATGGTACACCCTGTCACATCCCCATATTTGGGCTGCACTGGACTCCTGCTCACTGTCCTGAGCTGAGGGATATCATCTGTTTTTTAGACTTAAAGCTCCCTAAAATGATATTTTCCTGTCCAATTGCTGTTGATTACTTCAAAATACCTCATGTATGAAGTTCAGGCTATGAAAATAGATGTTTATCTTGGGAGAGGAAGCTTGCAACCTCTTAAGTTGCATTTGTGAAAGATGCTGGGAAACCTGTTTCTCACTGACTGTGCTTTTGCTACCTGCTTGCAGCCCTGCCTGGGATGCAAAAGTGCTCTGAGCATCACTGACATCCATTTGACTATTTGTGTATCTAATTTGGGAGGTCAATTCATCACTTCAGGACTTGGAAACACAACCTCTCAGCTCAGTTTTGCTGAGTAGATTTGCCTCTAGCCAGGGATATTGTGCTGGGCTGACCCTGGCTGAATGCGTGGTTCTCGTCAAAGCTTCTCTGTCACTCCCCTCCTGAGCTTGACAGGGGAGATAAAATATAATGAAAGACTCATGGGTCAAGATAAGGACAGTGAGATCACTCAGCAATTACTAACAAAGGCAGAAGAGGTTTCTCTTTTGCTGCAGGTCCACAGGTCCTGCCAGAAGCCTGTTCCAGTGTAGGCTTCCCACAGGATCACAGCCTCCTTTGGGCATCCCCCTATTCCGGTGTGGGGTCCTCCACAGCCTGCAGGTGGACATCTCCACCATTAACCTGCACTGGCTGCAGGTGGCAGCCTGCTTCACCATAGTCTTCACCAGAGGCTGCAGGGGAACCTCTGCTCCATCACCTGGAACGCATCCTCCTTTTCCTTCTTCGCTAACCTTGGTGTCTGCAGAGTTCTTTCATGTATTCTCACTCCTCTCTCCTGCTGCAGTTGCACAAGTTTTTCCTCTTCTTAAATGTTATCCCAGAGATACTGCCACTGTTGCTGATGGGCTCAGCCTTGGCCAGTGGCGGGTCTGTCTTGGAGCTGGCTGGCATTGACTATCAGACATGGGGGCAGTGTCTAGCAGTTTCTCACAGAAGCCACCACCCCTGTAGCCCCTCTCTGCTACTAAAACCTTGCCACACAAACACAGTACAGATATGCTGTACGTTTTCTTCATTTGTTGTGAAAACCGTGGAAATAGCTCTCCATTACTCATTGTGTAACTCCTTCATAAACATGTCCTATGCAAGGTTTGCCTTTGTGGAGAAAATAGTTCTCCCTTTCAGGAGTTATTTGGATAAGAGCAAGTGTCGTCATGGTAAGATGAATTCTGGCACTCCTTTGGTGGAATTAACAATTCCAGCTTTGATTCTGAACTAAAAATAACAATAAAACACATGAGTGAAGGGAATAAATCTCAGCTAATCATCTGGACAGGACTCCATACAGAGTAGGGAAAGAAGGGATTACCAAACCATTTTATAGTCTCTATATAATAAAAGCATAAATAAAACATGCGTTTTTACACTCTTGCATTCATATCCATTAGAGATACAGGAAACAATGCAATTACCACTACAGCTTTCCTGTGTGTTTGGGATGGTATTAATTACTTATTAACAGTAGTATGAGCTATCTTGTCAAAATCTTGTTATAAGTTTCCTGCTCTGTGCCTGTTTAGTAGCTAGTCTGATGGAAGTGAACTGTAGAGGCACAGCCACACTGCAGCTGATATAGCTGTGGTTTTGTCTCTGCCACTGCCTTGCTCTTTGGACACCTTTATGGACTGAACAGGCTGGCTGTGGCTCGTTTTCTCTCTTGGATCCCTTACCATACCACACTACATATAGTTTCTTCTTTGTATCAGGATAATAACAAAGAATAACTGCCCAGTGGTTTTGCAAAGTCATGCATGCAACAGTTGAGGTGAGGGGACAGTGGATGCTTGTTAGCACTGCCCAGTGTGACATATGCATTCAGGCATATGGAATCAGGCTGCCTTTTCTTCATGAGGTAGCCTTTGTATTACCAAAATCCATGGAATATTCCAAATGCCACTAACTCTACAGGATTTTAATAGTCTGAATTGTTTCAGACAATTTGGCAGTGAATGAATGCTGTGGGATATCATTGAATGGGGAAAAGTAGGGACAGCCTTAAGCTGTCTGCTTAAGCCACAGGAGCACATCTGAAAACTCATGTGGAGAAGGCTGGGACATTGGTCTGTGGTGGATGCCAGGTGAAGGCAGTAGTGAAATGATGGTGGTAAATGTGCCAGTGATGGAGCAGAAGGGTGAGGTTTATTTTAGCAGTGGGAAGGTCCATAGAAGGAATATTTTCAGTGTGATAAATACTCCTGGAGATCAGCTCATCATTAATTCATCATAATCTTGAGGCAAACTCCAGCTCAGAAAAGCTCAAAACAGTGGATTGCCAGAAGCTGAGAAAGGCTCACAGGAAATGATATCTTTTAAATTATTTGACACATCACTTCCCTAAATGTCTGCTACCAGCTAATGTCAGAGGCAGGTTGCTGGGCTGGCATACCCTCAGCCCAACCCCTGTTTTTCTGTCAGGGACCCAGTAAACCCCCAGGAAGCCCCAATGTGCACATGAGGCAGTGATTATAGTGTGATTGGGGTCTCTGAATCCTGCCACTGCAACTTCTGCTTCACCGAGGCCGATGAGGAGAAGATTCACACAGTCACCAAGAGATTCCCTTCCAGAAAATCAGGCTGGCAGCTCCCAGCTCTGGCTCATTCTCCACTGGAGCTGCCTCTGTGATGGGCAGAGCCCTTCCGCTGGCAGCACGGTCCAAGAGAGCTTAAATGTGTCCAGGTGTGAGTATAGAAATAAAAAGAGACAAATGCTTTTCTGTCCTTTACGCATTTCTGTTTCAACTCATCATTGTCTCTGCTCAATAGCGAGACAGCGATTTTGCAGATTTTAAAACACTAATCATAGGCAATTATTTCTAAAAAGATTTGCTTGCAGCAGGCAGACTTTTCTCTTAAGTTGAAAGCCTTGCTGTTCCGTTCTTTCTTCTGTTTAAAATTATAATCATTTTCTGCCTTGTGTTCTCTACCAGCTGAAATACCTCATCTCCTGACATAGTTTGAATCTAATCTTCAAGGGAAAGACTTTAAAAAAAAATTAATCTTTGGCAACAAAAGCATTGACAGCAAAGACAGCAAAACAAGCAGCTGAAGCTAGTTTTGTATATATCTTAAAATATAATTTTGGTCTTTACAAAGCAGCAGTTCTTATTATCTAAGGTGGTCCTACAAAATAAAACTTATTTTTCACGCTTAGAATTTCAGGACAAAGCAGAAAATGAAGATTTCATGGCACAGGCACAATGAACAGATATATGTTACTTTCCCACAGCTGTTTGTGATTGGAGGAGAAAATAAGAATGCTGAAGTCCATTTAAATCAGTAGTTTCTTTCTTTTTTTACATGTAATATTCAAAATTTTGGTACAGATCTTGTTTATTTTAATATTTTTATTTAAATTATCAACACTGGAATGAAATATTTATTGTCTTGGGGTGAATGTTTTAATTAATCCTGTAGTAAAATTATTCTACAACTTTCAAAATGGTTAATGGATTTAAAAATTAATTCTCGGTCAATTTCTAAACAAAATGCCAAAGTCCATTTACACTCTATATTTTTTCCCTATGACTCTTGGATTCTAGTTTCTATGTGTTTTGCCTACTTTCTCTTCATTGCTCTCCTAGAAGATCTCATCTGCTTTTCTTTCTAAACTGTTGATATTTTCAGTTCAGATCACAATGTATTGGTGGCAGGTGCTGACTTTTGCTATGAGCGTGAATAACATCTCTTTTTTAGAGGATCACATCATCCAGCCCGGGTGGTCCCTAGTGGTGGCATGGCCAGACCAATTGCCCATGATGTATTCTATGGTATGTGTGAAGTGATGCGACCAGGGCACATTTCATTCTGCAGCTTGAGTGACCAGGGATGTGTTTGTTGTTGTGATGATTAAGGCAGACATTACCACGGGAGCGAAACATGCATTTTTGGATCGGGACTTAGAACCTTTAGCAACTCCTCAGATCTCACCTGCTTCCTAGCTAATAAGTGATAAACATAACAATTATTTTAGAAATGTGTGTATCTCTTAATGTACCATCTGAATATCTCACACTGGATGAGCGTATTGATCATTGCAATTGAAAGCATTGGTTGTTACTATTTAATTTGTATCACTTTCCATCAAAGAGGCATATATCAGGTGCCTAGTGCCATTTAAGATACCTCTGGGTATTTTGCTGAGCCCCAAAAGAGTTTGGGTATCTTGCAGTGATGTGTAACTTCCACATGTCTTGCATTCCTTGGGGAGAGCCCATCGGTGTATTCAGGAGGGCTGTCCTGGAGTGTCAGGGCATTCTTACAGATCTCTGGCAAAGAGCCAATTACTTAAGAACATCTTACTTTCCTTCTCTATGCTGAAGCTACAGGACCATCAGACTCTGTGCTAAGGTCCCAAGTGTTTGGGGATGAACTGAAGTGCCTCAGATGTCCGCAGGAGAAGGGTAGACATGATGCCCCACACTCCACAACCACATCCCACGAGTCTAAATGTCCCCATTGCTAATCTATCAGTTTTCTGCAGCAGTTCTAGATCTAAATACAGGGTTGGGGCTGATTTGAAACAGTTGCGAGACATCCTCCCTGCTTTTCTTCCTGGGCATCCCCCAACAAGCAGCAGTGCCGAAAGGGGGAAATTGATGCTTTCTTTAACCAGGACAGCTCTTCACTGCTAACTTTTTCTCTGTCATTAAAGCACCAAAGAAATGGACCACTCTGAAGCACTTGCAGGTTAGAGCAGAAAAAGAAAGGGAGGACTGCTGCTTCTCTTAACAGGGAATTTCAACAGAGATGAGGTACATTCTACATGTGTGAAAAGGGTCCCTTTCTACCTTTTTTAGCTCTTTTAATATAGTTTCATTAGCAACACTTTCCCTTTTCTGAGTGTGGAATAAAATCCCATCTTTTACATATATTACATTGCAGCTTCTGCTTTCAACATTATTGCTCTCTCTACAGATCAGATTCATAATGAGGCTTGCTTCTTTTTTTTTTTGTCTTCCCCAATAAGCTCTCAGTGAAACAATTTCAGCTGTTGTGAACTGAAAATTCCTCTACAGAGTCTGCTTCTGGGGATGCTTTCAGGGAACTTTTCCCTCCAAAGTTCTCAGCTTTCCAATGAAGATAAATAACCACATCTTGCAGCTACAGTTTTTGACTGAGTGACAGGTTAAAAAATGTTCCCTGTCAGCTTTCATAACAGAAGAAGAAATTGTTCCAACAATTCTTAGAAAATGAACAAGCCCTTTCTCTACAAAACTGCTTTGTGGTCCTACTGCTAAATTGCAGCTCACACAGAGGTTGGTTTCTCAAAAGGAAGGGAGTGACCTGAAGTCAGGGTGTTTTGTTAGCTTCCCTTGTTTTATCTGGACAAATTTTTAAGTCCCTGATGCAAGATGAACACAAAAAGAAGGCAAGTGTAATCTCTCTTTCTGAGACCTCAGTTCCTCAATTTCTGTATAAGAACAGCGCCTTTGCACCATGAATTAGCTGTGGTTAGGAAAAGGAAGTTAAAGAGCAAATGTTTGCTGCTTGCAACAGCCACTATCCAAAATCAGAAAGCAGTGACTCTGCAAACGCTTCTCTGGAGACTGCTAAGACACAAGGCAAAGGTGAGCTGCTGAGTGTTCAGCTGTTTCTGTGGTGAGCTGTGTCTCAGCTGCTGCTCGAGAAAGGCTCAAAGTACTTCAGCATCAGTTAGGAAGCTCCGTCACCATTTTACAGCAATGCAGGCAAGATGAAAATGGAGACCTTCTCCTATACTTTTTAGCAGGTGTTAGTAAAAGCTTGCTGTGGGCTGGATGCTTGTGCTGAAGCTGATTAGGCTGCAGCACTGAGAGGTCAGCATGGGCAAAGTGTTGAGACCCCAGAGGACAGAGAGGTGTTGAGAGGGACGGGTTGACCCAAACCAGCCTCATGTTACATTAGCCTGTCTCAGGGTTGGTTGACACTGGACCACATCACAAACCTGTATGGTAAATTTTACTCTTCTGATTGTTCTTAATGGCAACCATGTCCTGTGATATTACTGTGTTACGGAGCACTTCAGGAAACAGTGCTCAGTGATGTGGCATTGTGGGACTTATTACAGAGCACTGTGAGGCTCTGCATGAATAAACACAAGCAGAACTGAGGCTTGAGTGAGGAGTTCAGGTCTTATTTCCCTAAACAATTCTGATTAATGTGGGTTCTGTAAGTATCAGCATCTTAGATCAAAAGGCAGCTGCTCAACAAAATGCTTGTCCTGGAATTTTCACTGTTCAGACTTGATCTTCCTTGAAGAGATCAGATTGCCAGGGAAGAAAAATGACATTAGGAAGTGCGCTTTGCATGCGATACAAACGAGATCATCAACAAAACATGTTGAGATACTTTTGTTTTTTGCTGGACCTAATGACACTGATAAAATTTCTGCTGATGGTGGTTCGCACTCCAAAAACTCAGGATGTGGACAGAGTAAAAGATGACATTGGTGATCATAGGAGAAAGAGACTTAATGTTTTTTTTCTCTATATGAACTCTCTAATCTGGTTTGTCTACAAAGCATTTTCTCAAGTGTGGTCTGCTTCTTCAAGGGCATCCCTGGATGTGTTTAAGTGTCACTTAGATGTGGTGTTGGGTGACATGGTTTAGGGGTGAACTTGTAGTGTAGGATTAATGGTTGGACTCAATGATACCAAGGGTCTTTTCCAACCTGAATTGTTCTATGATTTTATGATTGAATGAAATGTTAAAGCAGTGCGTTTTTTCCTCTTAAGCTAGTAGATTATTTTCTTCCTGAAATTTGTAGGCATTTAAGTGCATGAGATAAGCTGCTTATAAGTGAATCACTGACACCATTTTTGCCTCCATAGAGCCAGAAAAGTCTGCCTTGGCATCCATTCATAGTCTCCAAAAAGTGCTCAGGAGTGTATCCAATTAAAGAACACACTAAAAAAAAATAAAGAAAGAAGAGAGAGAGAAGTGGGGAAACTACGCACTGCTGCTCTCTCAGAATGATTGCATGGTGAATTTTCAAATGAGTTACCTGCCCTTCACTCTCCTGCTGAGTACCAACCACGGTGCTAAGAAAAGGCTATATTTTTTCCAGCAGGCATGAAAATAACGCAGATTGGGATTGGCATCACGGCTCATTTTGGTAGCAATCTGAATTCCATTGTCCATCCCAAAATGACTGCTTAACTTTTACCATCCACAGAGAGACTGAAAGCAAGATCCAGGAACTGAAGTGGCATGTATCCAACCTGAACTCCCAGTCCCTTTTTCTTGTTTCTGTTCTATGCCTGTAGTCAGGGTAGGGAGAGCAATGTCCAGTCAGTTTCACGCTACTTCAGGAATATCTTTATGCTCAAGAGACATGTCCTGGATTATACTAGAGAAGATTTTATTTGGCAGTGGTATCAGGCCTAAGACACCTGTTTCTTGCAGAATGTGGGTCACTAGGTTTTTGAAATTAACTGGTTCATATCCGTGTTATTTGTAGAACTTAGACACAAGACCTTATGAAACTAAAATGAGGAAATCTGACAGGAGGGATTTCTAAGTAGGGAGTGTATCATTATTGGAAGATATTACCCAACCTGGATACCCAAACCACCTTCTTCGAAGAACAAGACCAATTAGAGCAGAAGTTTTCTGCTTTCTCTTACAAGACCTGACAACTTCAGTTTCATAAGTCAAGATTCATCTGTGCAACTGAGGAGAACAACTCTGGTCAATCAGTCTAGTGTGGTGCGATTCAAGACAGCAGCCAACCCCTGTTGCATCAGGGGTTGCATCAACACATTTCCTGACATCTCAGAAACAAAATTTAGACTTAATATAAATGGCAAAAAGTTACAAGTATTCATTCAGCCTTCCTGACTTTTGAGGTCTGTGGTTATCCAGATAGCTAAATCTTGTCCTGAGCTATGGAGAATGCACAAGAGTAATTTCATAAACATGTGGATCTCAAGCCTCTGTAAAGCTTGTGTCTAAAACACTAGCTCAGGCTCTGTGTAAGTAACAGACTTGTGCTGAAAATCAGTTCTGAGTTTCCAGGTAAAAGCTAGAAATGTTCTGGATCAAGGTGTTGAGCAGGACTGTCTTTGATCATGACTTAGTTGTGTGAAAGATATGCCAATAGCCATGATGTTCTCCTTTCACACAGTGTGATTTGCTGCTTACAAAAAAGGGTTTGCAAGGATGAGCTGAGGGTGTGTATGAGTATATGGACCATTAAAGAGGCAACCCTCTGCTTTTGCAGAGTCCAGCAAAGTGATGTTTCATGGAGAGATTCTTCCTTGCTTTGAGTCTGGAACTCATACGATGTAGCAGCTCATCAGTAGTGTCATCGTGTCCCTGCAATCCAATTAGCAACAATCCCTTACTTTGCACCATGCTGTTTCAATGGATCTCAGTCAGAATAATTGACTGATTTCAATTAACTGCAAGCTTTTCAAGCAAAACTATTTGTAAATAAGTATTTAACCCAATAGTTTTGTGTCTCAGCCACCCTTTTTATATGACATCGCTGTGGCCAGCCCAATGTTAGACCTTTCAAAGCCTTAAACTAGTCTGTCATGTCCAGCTTCCTGGAGCTTGTACAATTACCATTTTATCACTCCGCACTCCAACACAAAGTGTGTTTTAGATGCTGAAATCCAGATATGCCAAGGAGCAAACTCTCTTCCATCTGAAGATGGAACAGAAGGGCTGGGAATTTTCCCCACTGGGGCAGATTCAAAGCAAAACTTTGGTCAAAGCCCCAGACCAGTCTGTGTGGAATATCTTCTAACTAGTACCAGAGACTGGTTGCCTACTAGGTTACTCAGAACTCTGCATCCCGGATATGGACCTATCTTGTCCCTTCGTAGCCAGGGCACACACATCTTTCAAAATGCCTCAGGAAGCATCAGCATGCCTGATTCATAGTTCATTTATTTCCATATTGTAGCTGATTTGAACTTTAAGATCACTTTGCAACAGGCTTCTCTAGACTGTTTCCTTTGTGATACCAGTGTTGTTTCCTTCATGTTGGCTTCTCTCTGATCTGAGCAAGTTTTATCAAAGGCTGAGAAGGTAAAAGTTCTCCAACCTTTGTGCTAGTAGCTGGATGTTACTCTTGGCTATCAGCAAGAGGGGTTGCTGAAAAGTAATTTGTGATGCAGGAAATAAGGGAACTTACTGACTGTGTAATAGACTGAGATAACCCTAAATCCAGTTCATATAAAGAGTGGTCATTGATTTTGAGATTCATAACTGGACAATAGTGGCTGTTACGAATGTTCTGACAGCAATGGCTCAAAACTTAAAACAAACAAACAAACAAAAACAACTTGCGAATCTCCCGTGCCCTCAGAGGTTCATACATTTGCTTAACTTTTCTTTAAAAAATGGACATATTATAGAGCACATCTTTGTTCTTAAGGTAGTTCTTGTAGCAGTTCTAGGGTGGAGCAAGCTGGTGTTATGCATAATGTATGGGTTTTTTTTGGGGAAGGTTATATAAACAGACTTTTTTTTTAAATAACCAAAGTCACCTGGAAATATTTAGGCTCCAGGCTTCCTTCTAAACACCACTTTATTGGTTTTTGCTGTAGTGTGAAACAGTAGGGCAAAATTCTCATGTTATCTGTCTCCAACAGATTTACAATATTGCAAGATTAATTATATTAGCTGCATTTCACGACTCAGTGCATTTGTATTACCATTTCAGAAGTACAATCATTTATCAACAGCAAACTTCAGGGCATTTACTTTCCATGCCCTGGCATTGTGAACTTCAAAGTATGTGAGCTTGCCTATGAGCTGTGCATGAATGTGTGTTCCCTTCCCCAAAGAAAATTTAATGGTTTCAACTTTCTTCATGGGTTGGACAATATTTTCCTAATTATGATGTGAATACCAGAGTCATATTCCAATGCCCTTTTTCCACTCAGATTTTGAGGCTGTGAATGATCCCTTTTAAATAACTGTGGTTCATCATGGAGGAATTGAGTAACCTAGAGGATGGGTCACTAGCAATTGGCTAGAGAATATCTCCCAACTGATGTGGAGGCTGACCTTAGTCATTTCATCTATCCCTCACCTCTGTGGTCTGTTCTCTACATCTCAGCTCTAACCAGTTCCCAAATAACTTTCTGGAATGAGCATCACCTAAACTTCAGCCAGCCTGAAATATATTAGCTGCACTTCAGCATATTGCATCTTGCTCGTTCAGACTTAATCTTTTTCTGTGCTCATTCTAGACATACCAGCATTAGTTTTCAAGGTGCTGGTAGCATCTACATAGATACTGCTCTCATTTTACAAAAGACTTCACAGCTCTTGTTGAGCTCTGCATTGTCACAGTTGCAGATGCTTAGTAATTTAGAGCTCTCAGGTATGTCTTCATTAAAGTGATTCTCACCATGGCTACAACATAAGCATGCCCTGAATTTTATCTGCTTTTCTCCTTACCTCCTCCCACTTAAAATACTGTAAACGTTTCCAGTCCTTTCTTTAAGGCAGGAGGATGAGGGGTTGGATATGTACAATGCAGCAGCATTATCTGACCTCCGAGACCGCTGGCAGAGTTTGTTATGTCAATGGCAGTGCTGTGCAAATAGCAGCCTGGCTCTTGAACACCTGAGTGGGGAAAAAGATGCCTCAAAATGGAGAACTGCTGTGGGAAGGGCCAGAAATTCCATTTCCCTTTTCCAGTTCCTCTGATCTCTCTGAGTCCTGTGGGAGTTAAAGTTGCCTTGTGACTCTTTTTAGAAAGTTGTGATTTCCTTTAGATTGTCACCTACTTTTGAGGAGAAGGAAATAGTCCAAAAGCAGACAGACAGATACTGCCTGCCCTCAGATACAAACACATGGATTGCCCATCTGCCCACCAACCAGCCACATACTTGGCAATTCAAATAAAAGCCACGTAGTACTGGACAAAATGACAATCCTACTGAGCTAATAGTTGGCATAAAAAGTACTGCCATCCCCTCTATTTTCTACTACATTATGGTTTGCAAATTCCCATCATTTCGTACAATCTAACAAATCAAAACAAACAAATGAAAAAAGACCTAAAGCTGCAGTGGAACAAATGCTTCAAAAAGCACAGGAATTACTGCACATACATTTTGACAAAGAAGGTGGTTTATGACTCCAGAAACTCATTTCTGCTCACGCCATTGGCTCACAAGTAAACTTAGGTAGGTCATTTTACCTTGTAAGAGCATCCTAGTTTGAGAGCCCCTGAAGAAAAGCTTTCTGGGGCTGCCTGGACCATATGGCAATCACAATGGGGCAGGGGAGCAGCTGTGCCTATGGGGTGAAGAGGATTGGTCAGGTGACCCAATTGGACCAATCGCAGCATTCCTTCCCATGATGCTTATTATATAAGGACCCCTAAGGAGAACCCTTGGGCCTTAAGTGCTGTTGTGCTGGAAGGGTTGTTATCAGCTGTTCCTTTTATTTTTCTGTGTTGCTGGTGTTCCTACCTCCTGTTCGTTGGGACAGATTGTCTTTCCTGCCTCTCTGGGTGGAGCTGCACAGCTTCTTTTTTGGTTTTTGTTTTGATATTTTGGCTCATGTCATTGGGCCTCTGGTCTTGGCCACTCCTGTCTCCTGCTGAGTCCAGTCAGAAATTGCACTGCTTGGCATGGATCTGTCATCTGGAAGACACAGGTTCTCTATTGATATATTCTCTTGTAACTTTGAATATATTTTGTATACTTCCATAATATCTGTATGTAGTTTAACATCATCATTGTTGGAATTATTTTTTTTTCATTATACTGGTTCAAGTTTTTTTCAACCTCAAAGTCTCTCTCCCTGAGACCGTTATCCTCTGCTGGGAGAATGGTGGTGGGATTACAGAGATCGAAGTTTAATGGTTGGCTTAGCCTTAAACTTTAACAGATTTATTGGTGCCCGAAACCAGGACATAGTGCCTCAGATTTCTGTATAAAGAATTACAATTTTACAGCGCTTAACTCCACTCCTAACTTCCTATTATCCCATCATCAACCCATTGAATAATCCAGTAATTTGATGCTGTGCAGGATTAAAATTGGGACCCAACTCACAGTAGACCATGCTTTGAAAAGCAGGCCCAGATGCCTATTTTTATGTGCCCACTTCCAGCCACTCTCCTGTCTGACTTTTACCAGCTGTTTCTGATACTATTCAAAAACCAAGTGGCAGTTCCACTGTGATATGTTTTGCTTCTGGCATCATCTGATAAAAGAACATATGTGCTGTTGTAATTAAAAGGACCTTCATGCTGTTCAGGTAAGTCTGGAGACAGCACACGGTAGCCTGTGCCATGTGCTGAGCAAGAGCCATCACAGGAGACTTCAAATGTACCTGCCATCTCTACTGTCTCACAGACCCTTCCAACTTTCCTGATTTGTAGTGAATTTCCCTCTGGGCACAGATTAAAACTGGAGTCAGTCTCTATGCTTTCAAGAAGCTCAAAGCAAGAATTGTTTTGGCACAGTGTAAAGGCAGGAGACACCACCCCAGGCTTCTTGAGCAAATCTCCTCCCCAAGGTCAGCTGCCTTCTGCAGGCTTGATTTTAAGGAATCAGGCTGGGGACATGAGGAAAACAGAGGAATGAAATTCTTTCTACCTTCCTTTCCTTAGTTGTAGTGCCTAAAAGAAGGACCTTCAGGGCCATAGACTTTACAACAGCAGGTGAGAAGCTGGGGAGTACTGACTTACTCCAAGTCTCATTGTGTCCCTTTCTCAGAGTGAGAGAATTATTCACATGGGTTCAAATTTATCACTTGTGCAATGAATATCTGATGCCCTAGATGGTCTTTTTTTATTTGAGTGTTTGAAAAATAAAGCATGCCCAAACTATCAACCTTGCATTTTCCTTGCATTTGTATCTTGGTGTCTGCAGACATCATCTTAATCTCCTTTAGCAAGACATTTAGGTCACTTGGATCATTAAACTAAGCTACCTGAAACCAAAAAAAAAAAAAAAGATGATGGCAGCAAATAGACAATGGAGTGCTGGACTAAACCATCATTCAGCAAGCACTCCAGTATTCAAAATAGCCTCTCCTTAAGGAAAGTCCCCTTGGACTTCCGAAGGGCAGGAGCTGATCAAGCCTACTGGAGAGGAGTTAATCTGATGGCATGGCTCGTAGTGGGAAGGAAGAACCAGCAAACCTCATCAGGGTGCAGCATTGCAAAACCTGTCTGGGAAGAGATTAATGAATTGTTGTCTGCACTTGCACAGAGAA
The DNA here is from genome assembly GCF_000703405.1 of Apaloderma vittatum. Taxonomy (NCBI): domain Eukaryota; kingdom Metazoa; phylum Chordata; class Aves; order Trogoniformes; family Trogonidae; genus Apaloderma; species Apaloderma vittatum. The sequence goes on along the minus strand of NW_009722254.1, from coordinate 104,031 downwards.
AAGTGAAAACATTTGGATTTAAGAAATGACCTTTTAAAAAATAAGACATCAAACAAATACAAATAGTCCAGCAGCTCAGTAGCATGCTTTGGATTTGTCTTACATGGTGCGGGATGGTCTTTGTTTTCTCCAGCACAAGGATATCTGTAAACTGCACTTCAGTCCCACACTCCCACACATTTGTTTTTTGGCAGAAAAAACAAATGTCAGCTCACACCAAATGGAACTGAGGAGAAGGCAGCAATTCAGAACTGTGGTTTGGGTGCTTTGGTGCAAATTCCAGCCCTTTCACTGAAAATACTGGGAATGGGAAATAAAATGGGATGCATCAGAGAAAGTCAGCTTCCTGAATCCAGGAAGTTAAAGATCAGAAGAAAACCAAGTGCAGAAGGTGACATGCTTTGTTTCTGCTTTAGGCTAGGAAGAACGTGATTCCAGACAGGGTGCTCGGGTATTAGCTCGCAGTCCTGCCAAAGTCTGCTGGTTTTGCCGTGGAAACAGTGCGTGTCCCACAGCAGCTGAGAGGTGAGTGCAATGCTCTCTCCCCGTAGTGCGGTGCAGAAGACACCATTACAGCTCCCCTTGCTGCACCGTGGGGCTACATCCAATTCCTCCCCGACAGTGTTCAGTTTAACATCTATATCACAAGGTTTGTTGTTGCTGGGTTTTGTAATAACAGAACACCTTCAGAAAACATACCTGAAGTTGCACACACAATACCGTATGCCCAGGAAGCTGCGTAGAAAAAGCCAGATTAAGCTCCACTGTGTTTATTCTCCTGCAGGATCCATTACTGTGAGTGATTAATAAACTGTTGTTTATTAACAACAGATAATAAAAGGATTCTCTCGTGCCCTTGCTGTTCTCTTTAGATAACATCTAGGAAAATGCAGGGAGAAATTAGCTAGTTAATGTGCTGTGTGTCAGTACTGCAGATGGATGGTTGATTGTGCTCTTCCCTGCCCTGAATCACACTGGAGTCATTTCACTTATCAAGAGAGCAGAGTTGCTCCCGGGGAGCAACATCATCATTCATTATTTGTGTATGGAGGCCTTTTTTTTTTACAGCAAGGTCTGTGTGGATCCACTGGGAGATCAGTGTGTGTTGTGGTACTATCTCCTTGCTTGGAGAACGTAATAGGGACTCCATCAGTTTGACAGACAGGGCAGACCCTCTTAGAGGAGGTTCTAGCAGCAGCAGGAGGAGTGAGAACTTCAAATATTAGGAAGAGAAAGCTTTGTGTCCCGTCATCAATATAGCAACTTCCTACTGAAAACCATTTTTGCTTAGAGCATTAATGGTTTGACAGGCTGTGCAGTTTACAATAGAGATCGTAGTTGGTCCATAGTTTGGACATAGAAGATTCACTTGCTCTGAAGCTCAGAAGCATGCAGTATGGGATTAAAACTCCCCTTATATTTAAACTGGGCATTGGAAGAAGGAACTTAAGGCTTTTGAGGGGGAAGGAGATGAGAGGAGGCAATCAGTGAGGCTCATTAAGGACTGGAGCCTTCTTGGCCTCCTGGCCTTCTCCAGAAAGCCAGGCACTTCAGCAAACACAATCCCTTCCTTTCATGCTCTGGGCTTGTCTGCATTACAGCATTCCCCAAACTGTGTTGGAGACGGCCACAAAGGGCAGCATTATGTCTGGGAAGTGAATTGTGTGTAGCCTGTTCCAGCTGTAAGAAAAAGACAAGTGAAAGCACTTCCCAAGGACAACGATAGGGCTTGTAGCTCAGGAAGCTTCCCAGTCCATTAGCATCTGTGGAGGACAATGACTGTGTGTGGTGTAGAGGAGGAGAACGTGGCCTTGTTGGTGGCCCCTGTCTGTCACTGGCATTGCTACCGCGGGACAAAGCCTGAATGGGCTGATTCATGGGCACGCAGCCCCGGCTGCGTCCAGCTGGCAGGGACAGACCATGGCAGGGATGTCACCACTGGGCTGATCTGGGGTATCGAGCAGCTTTCTGACCCCTGGCTGTGCAGCTGCCCAGCCCAAAGTCCTTCCTTTCCACTGGCAGCCAAGTGAGGAAAGTTCTGTCCAAGGGAAACCCGGTGGTGAATGGTACAAGTTCCCTCTGCAACCCTGGCTGCTCCCATCCTCGGGTTTTGGCTGGTCAGGATGGGCACAATGATGAAACAAGGGAGCCTGTATCCCCTTCATGGAGAGATACCGGTGAGGGCAAATGATCCTCTCATGCCACAACTTTATAAACAACCTCCAAAACAGAATTGAGTGAAAATGTATTTTTGGTGAAAAAAGTGCCAGTGTTTCCTGAACAGGAGAGAAATACATCAGTTTGAAAGCATTGGATATTTTCCTACATTTATTTTTCTTTCATTCTGAAAGACACTGAAAAGCTTGGTCAGGTTTTTAAAACACGCTGAGGGTTAGGGCTGGACTGGCCATGGAATACTGACAGATTCTCTCTAACTCCTCTCCCTTCCCACTTTGGGATTAGAAACAGAATAAGGCAGGGACTTACGGATTGGAAAAGAAAACCAAAACAGCTTTAATAAAACTGATATGATGTCGAGGAATGATGTCGGATATGATGTTGGGAGCAGTACAAAGTCCTTGTCAGAAATTTGTAACCCAGGAATCGATATAGAAAGTTTGTCTTTAGTTCTTGTTTGCAAGCACTTGAAAACTGCATGGACTTTACTTTTATCAGAAGAATCTTACAAGAGAGAAATGAGTTTCTGAACCCAAATAGCCTTTACCATTTACAGGAGGGAAAAAATAAAGTACTCTTTTAAGAAAACATTGAGCAATGTTTACACTGTGTTATGAGGGGATCCACTGAGTCTTTGATGCTAAGGAGATAAAATTCATACTGGCTCTGCTTCAGGTCCCACGCGTGGAGAGCCCATTTGGGACTGAGGTGCAATAGGTACATCCTCTGGTTTTGTTTTCCCTGGAAGAAGTCCAGAGAAGCACAACAAATGGGGTGAGTCTGCCTTCAAACATCAGTCCTAATCTGACCAAATGCACAAATTTAGCCATGTTTGACCATGAAATGCACCCATACGACATGCAGACTATGTTTGATTCTAAAGCATCTCTAGGCGAAATAGAAATATTTTATTCTTGAAGCCGGAGGGACCAAAACCATATAGTCTCACCATCAACATGTTTTCTTAACTTTAAATAAGGTTAAGAAAGGGAGTAATTCAACCATGGCAACTCTAATTGGCTACAAGTATAATCCAATAACTTCATTTCACCCATATTGTTAGTTGAGTTAATTGAACCTGCACAGCCAGCAGCTAAATATATTGGTGCATGCAAATGGTGAAACTAATTTCCTTCATAAACCTTCCTTCTGCCGAAGTAGGAATTGGGCAGAAAGGATGAGGGGGAAAGAAGGCTGTGCTGATGTTTTTACTTCAGAAGATCAATTTTCTTTCAATTATTTGCTCTCTCTAGATAGGCAGGACAGAAAATATCATTAATTCCTTTAAATAGAGAGGAGGGAGGGAAGTATTTTCATTCCCACTTGAAGACACTGCAGAGCAAAAGTGATTGAGCCTTTAGCTTTTAGATGCCTCAAATCCAGACTGGGCTTTGCAGCCTCAGGGTCAAGCAGCCCTGTTTTCTTTGCAGCATATGATGAACCTGCACCAAAACAAGTTCCTGGGTGTTGCAAGAACTTGCACTGCCTGGAGGGGGAAGGGTAAGCTGATCTTCACTCTTACATTGATTTCAGCAGGCTCTTTTGCAATAAATGTTTTGTAATTTGTACCACGCTGTGTATCAGCCAAATCCATTTCCACTGTTAACTTAAAAGCCTTCCAAGAACATGTCTCCTGGGGTTTGATGTGGAAGACTGACAGTCAGGATGTATATCCAACTGTCTATATAGAGTAATGAGAAATCTCATCTGCTTGAAGATGTCCCTACTAATTGCAAGTGGGCTGGGCTAAATGACCTTGAAATTTCCCTTCCAACACAAACCATTGTATGATTCTATGATTCTGTGATAATTGTTTTTTTTTCCATCACAAGAGGTAATGGTCTCAGGTAGTGAAGGTCTGACCTGAAGCCCAGCTACTCCCACAAGTAAGGACCTCATGACAGCAAGGCTGAACAGTTCCAGGGGAAAGTGTGTAAAGTTTTCCTTATGGAGGTGAGGGGCAGCCTCCACATAGCTAGGTTTTGTCTTAAAAATGTTGGTTTAAATCCTCAGGATTCCCCATTATTATTCAGCTGATGCTTCACGTTTTGTTTCTGCTGATTTTAAGCAGTAGGAATCAAAACTGTTTCTTTACATCACATCAGCTCCACGTACCATTTCTGTTATAGATGCTCACTGGACTTTGCCTCTTGCAGATTGGAAGAGTTACAGCGTAGAGACCATGTCTGATGCTCTCTGTGCTCCAGACTTGCGTCACGCGTCCCTCCCAAAGCTGGCTGCTCTACGTTGAGTGTGATAGCAGCAGCAGCAGCCGCATGTGCTCACCTCAGTTTCCATTTTTTTGTAGGCAGTCCCCAAAGAGAGGACGTGCATGTCCTTGAGTGTCTTTCAACTGACTTTGGAGCAGCGCCACAATGAATTGGGAGTAGCATGGTGCAGGGGAAATAAGAGATGCTGCCTGTGATTACTATTTGAACTTGATAAGGGGATGGGAAGGAAAAGGAAATAGGAGTTCTGAGGCAGGGCTGAATTGTTAATGCTTTCCACAGTTACGCTTGAATTTCAGCCCCTGCTAACATTCCTAGGGAAATCACAACTCACACATGTACATACATACACAGGTTTAATTTCAGCAGTAAATGAAGTCATAATGCAAACAGAAAGCTGACAGCAGGGAAGGTTATGCTTGGCCAGGTCTGCTCATGCTACAAGTAATACATATGCACCAGTGCAAAAACCTGGCCCCAGAGAGCAGTTAAGTCTTTCTAGCAGAAACACACACTGAGAAGGCAAACCTGACTTTTAACTACAGCTTCCTACAAAAGAACGTGCTGTGGTCTGCTTTAGTACTGGAAAGGGGAAGAGATGAGGGAGGGCAAATAATACAGAAATCGGGTGGAGACCAGGCTGGAAACCTGCCAGCTTTTAGTAAACAGAGGCACAAGGGCAAGAAAACATTTCCACTGAAAAGGCTAGATCTGCTTTTTCTGATTTTTGCACATCTGTACCTGGATGTTGATGATGGAGGAATTACTGAAGTGTGATGAGTGGGCAAAGCAGTAGCTGAGGAGATCGTGGTAACACGTCTGCCTCTGAGAGCTGAAATTGAGCTGACACCTGGGAGCTACTAACTGAAGAAAAGTGTTTCTGGGTTGGCACAGTCTACCATGGACTGGGCCAGATCTTGCACTGGAGAAGCCAACAGTGTTCCTGTGCAGTACACAAGGCTAGGGTAGGATTTGTCTTGTAAGCTTAAGAACTGTGCAATTAAGACATGACTGACAATAAGCAGTCCTACAGCTAATCTTCACTGGGCCAGAGCCTAACCTTTATCCTTGAAACAGAAGTTGGTTCCACCTGTGCATGGTGAGAGTAATGACCTTTCTAAATTGGCTGCAAAACGCTTCATGTAAAATTAATGCAATGTGGTTTGGACTTCTCCAGCGCTGGTGAAGCTCTAAGGGGGAGGAAAGTGAGAAGAGCTCCATATGTAGCTCAACCTCTGCCTCGTCCCAGCAGAGACATGCTCCCACTGCTCGGTGGAGCACAGTAAGAGGGCTTAAGGAGAAGGGGCAGTCATTTGCCCTTCTAGCTTCAGTGACTGCCAGAGTGCTTTTTTGACCATGCCAGGCTGCTTGCTGTACTAAACAGTTCACAGGCCAAGCTCTGCTGCTGCAGATGCAAGCGCTCTCAGGAGGAGCAAGGTACTTGGACTTCCCATCTCTGTGAGCTCTTCAAGGGCAATGTGCCACTGGTGTCTGCGTTGAAACCAGAAACAAGACATAGAGAAAAAGAATGCAAGAAGTAACAGGGAAATAAATCAGAGAAGAAAGGAAATAAAAGATAAGAAAATCAATGGCAGCAGAGTAGGGGCAAGAGTTTGGAGGAATTTTGTCTGCCCAGCCCAGGAGAAGGAGAATATCCAGCGGGAACGCACTGGATGCGTGTCCTTCCTTTGCCCCCAGTGCTGCATTCCTATGGCAGGTACCTGACTCTCAGTTTCTGTGGCTGAGGTAGGAGGGAACAATGTGTGACTGGAGATATAAGCACCCAGCAAAGAATCAGTGGGGTACAATCTGCTCGCTGAGTCGCAGCGGAGTTGCGTTACTGATTATCCCGCTGTGGCTGTATGTGTGTGCAGGCTTTCCCGGCGTGCTCCAGCCAGGGACGAGGAGAGTCCTTTAGCGGGTGTCCCTTGTGTGGTGGAGAAAGCCTGGTGTCTGACTGGGCTGCGCACCTGAAAGCTGAGCTTGCTCTTTCCTAGCAGCCCGGGTTGTGCCACTGCGTCAGGTGTGGTGTTGCTGGTGGCAGCACATGACAGTTCCCGAGCAGGATTCCCATGAGTTAAGCGAGGTATAAATGTGCAGACAGGGATGGTGAAGATGGGTAGGAGGATTCTCTTTTTTTCTAGGAAGCACTGACACCCTTGTGGTTGCTTAAATGAAAGAGTCTTTTAGCAGTGGCAGTTCAGGTGAATTCCCGTCAGAGGATTTTTTTTGGAACATATATATTTTTATTTGCTGGCATGTAATGTCCCAATCTGCTAACAATGCTGTTCTGTCAAAATGAACTTCTATTTGATGTTCTAGCTCAGTTGCCACAAACTCAAGTGTTTTTGTAAGTAAAAGTACTATGAAATATATTACAGATATTACAAAATCCTCATTTCTCAAAATATATTCTTTCCCTTGAATGTCTGGTATACTGAAAATAACAAGAACCTAAAACAACCCACCACCCCATCCTCCTAAGAACTTGCTTTTTTACCCTGATCTGGTACAGGAATTATATTTACAACCTTAAATTCTTTATGACAAGAGGACTCATTGCTTATTGCCATACTCAAGAGTAGAGATAACCTCTGTCTATTGACTCATGCAGCTAACCCTTCTTTAAAAATAATCCTAAATTAATGAAAATGAAGGTATAAAGTGACCCTCAGAAGAACTAAGAACCTAAGAAAAACTCTGAACATTAAGAAAAAAATTACTTTTCTCCCACAAGAACCCAATGCTAAAAATTATCCTATCAGAACAGAAAACTTTCAGAAAGCCTCTCAATAGAGAAACTTTTTACATCAAGACTTCTTAAAAATGTTCTTTCTCTTTCTTTCAACATTCCTCACCCCAGGAGGATAGTAGCTTTCTTGTTGCAGAGAGTCTTAAACACTGTAAATATTTGGAGACTCAAATGACTAGATTAGCAGTGATGGCATCATTAGCAGCACTGACAGGAAAGTGTCAGAGTTGCAACTTTTTATGTTTTTAATTGGCCCTGCAATTGTATTGTCAAAACATTTACCCAAGGGTGTGATTAATAATAATAGCTGACAGCTTCAATTATCCTCAAACATATTAGAAAATATCAGGACTCAGATACAATCTTTAAAATCGCATCTTAAGCTGCTTTTACAAGCTCACTCTGACAAGAATAAATACAGAGATAAAATTTGAAATTAAGATGCTTATTTTAATCAGGGTTTATTTTTTTTTCTTTAAGTATCAGGGAGACAAAATGTTTGTGTACGCTTATCTGAAGATCACAAACCATTTTGCCTGCTGTTTTCCTGAGTTCTTTAGTTCAGTCCCTGACACAGACATGACATTGAGGAGGAAAGTCATCTGACGCTGTGTTAATGATATACAGCCCATCAGAATTTTTGAAGAATAAAAATAAAATCTCCCAACCCCTAAATAAAATTGGGTAAACACATGAGATATCACATCTGAGCCACAGGCTTTCCTTTGCAACCAAATAAAAAGCAAGCTTTGTGTCTCCATATGTTTCTTTCCCTTCCAACTTCTGCTTGTGTGGTGCTTGGCGATGCATTTATCTTCTTTCCATTTGTTGTCTGCAATCAGTTCATGGACCATCTTCTCTTCTTCAAAGGAAGAACAGTTGTTCACAGCTACAGAAAGAGGCACATGAGTTTAGTGGCTGTGGGACTGACTTAGAAAAGGATTCAGAAGACACTTTGTCTTATCATTGACAAACTCTGTAGCATGTTGTGCGGGTAACAATGGCCACAACATGCTTTTTCAATGCCTTTAGTTTTACTGTGGGGCCAGAAGCCCTGACCAGGATGACAAGGGAAGGGAAGAGTGCATCCAGTGTCATATCAGCTCTAGTGAACAAACAGCAATTCCTGAACCTTACCCAAGGCTTTTTTTCCTGATTCTCTACAGTCAATTAATCCATGTCTCCATCTGTCTTCCCTTGAAAATTTTCTATGCTTTAATGACATTATTAAAGTAAGCTTAGTGTTGTTTAACTTTTTAGAAACTTGGTCTCCATCTGATCACTTAATCCAAGGGACATACTTTTTCAATTCATAATGACTAAGGGGAAAAAAGCCCACATTTTTTGGCCCAGTAAATTTTTAAAAAAATTGGTTCTCAGACACCAAGAGTATTGCTGTGACAGGTGTGTTTCTGGCAAGAAGAAGAAGTGTTGTTTGATCCATAAATGATTGAAAGGATCCCAGATCCAAGTGTTCCATCTCTGTTATTTTTAATTGTGATAGCTCACAGGAATAGTGACCATGCAAAAGTCATGAGTTTCCTTGAATAAAGACAGCTAAAATCTTCTTACTTAAAGGGCCCTTGGGCAGCATTTCACTTAAGCACGCATTTAATATTCCGTGACTGACTGGTCATGTTGACATATTGGAGGTTCCAGAGCTGAATTATTAAGAACACCTCATCGATGAGCTATGATTTGAGAGGATTTTATTGTGTTTTTATTTTATGAATCAGGTACAGTTTCTCTGATCACAAACTAGTGGAAAATTACAATAAATGAGATCTAATTATAACATCTGGAATACTCTCATTGACTACGATGCAAAAATTCACAAAGTTTGCTTGATCGGAGTTTTTTCCTTACTTATTTTATGAGTTCAAGGTGCAAAATCTCTAATGCTTCAGAAAAGGAATTACATGTGTCAGCAAATATATCTGGAAAGAGGTTCCTGTTGAAATAGAATTTCCCTTTGATCTGTCTCATTACAGTCTTTAATTGCAACCTAAACAAGGTCTTGCTCGCCTCAGTCCATTTGGAAAGGAAAAGAAACAGAAAAAGAGAGAGGTGGAAAGAGAGAGAAGAAGGAAAGAAGAAAGAGAAGAAAGAATGAGGGAAATGAATATAGAGGCAAGGGAGCAAGGAAGGAAGGAAGGAAGGAAGGGAGGCTATGCGGTGGTGGTGAGAGGTCTGAAGGGATGCTGAGCCTTAAAATGCTGCATCTAAGATCCTTCTGCTGCTTGTTCTGCACTTTGATTATGCAAACATCCTGTTCTTTCTAATCCCACTAAACTGTGAGTCTCATTGATTTCCCATGGCAGCAAAGTCAACACATGTTGCATAAAAGACTTATTCCTTTCTACGTATTGTTTTAATTTTACTGACAGTCATTTTCATTGACCATTTCTTTTGGATTACAAGGCTGAAAGAGGCAAAGAATGCAATCTGCAAATCACCTATTTATTTACTAATCCTCTTATTTTCTGCCTCCTTTTTTCTTCTTCTCCTCTTTTTTTTTCTGTTAGGTTTTTTCTTTTGCTCCCTGGTGAAAGCTAGCGGGACTTCAAGTATGTGGATGATGCTGTCCCCCTCTGCAGCTCATAGAGCTCTTCCTGGTGAGATCCTCCTCCTGCTCCACCAACGTCCCCATCGGTGGGAAGAAGCTACTCGGCTGCAGCAGCATAGGCAGCATGCTGAGTCCTAGTCACATAAATCCACTGGGTAAATATTGTTACCTTGAACACATTATTTTGGGAGATAGATATCTGAGAGATAAAAAACAGCATTGAGATGCAAAAGGTGAAAATGAACTTTTGGATATTACAGAAATTAGGGAGAAAAAAATAAACATCCCTCTAGCTGAGAAGCCTCAATGAGAATCTATCAGGCAGCTGCATTATCAATCTTATTATATTAAGGATAAGTGTAAACACTGAAAAATTCATGAAGCAGAACGAAACAGTAAAGCCTAGTTAAAACCCAGAGCTCCAGTTTGATATATGCAGTACTGACAGAATAAAGTGAAAGGAAAGAAGGAGAAAGAACAAGGACAGTTTTACATGCTCCTTCCTTCACGGATTTTTTCAGATGATTTGCATTCATGAAGTTCAAGTGCTGGAAAGTGGATCTGTGTGTGTCACATAGGGCACATCTCATTGATGCAGCTCTAGAAGTTCCTTTGCCTCCCAGGGAACATTTCCTTCAGTCAGATTGCTCAAAAGTACAGCACGGGCTAGTATCAGATGAGGGTTAGACTTACCAAAAACTAAGAGAATAAAGAGAGACTTTAGACCTTAGAAAAGGGAGTCAGACTTTCACACTGGGCTGTTTTGGGAATGAGGCCAAGAAAGTGGCAATGTGGCAACTGCTAGGAACTGAACTCCTTTGCTGCAATGGATTGTATGGGCATGTGAAGACATTTCAGGCTCAGTTCTGAGCTCTCTACAGAGTTTAGCTCTGTAGGTGCAAAAATTCCATGATTCGTATATTAGTGCATATATTCTAGACCTATGAGATGAGCATCATATGAATATTACAATATGAGGGTTATTGTAATTGATGATACCTTGGTGGTTCTACCAGTGGGTTACTGGGGATTGCACCACTGCAGGTCTAGACGGGCACGTGTGTGTGGGCATACGCGTGTGCTGAGTTTCTGTAAGAAAGGTAGATAAAAACATTCCACTCTCTGAGGATGTGCAGACAATGCCAACAAATAGGAGAGGGATCTGAGCTTTGACTCCGTAAGTACAAAGAAAGCATTGGGCCTTTTAATAGTGAGACTTCAAAGAAAGCCTCTGAATACAAAAAGTCCCAGGGAGGGGGCTAGAGAGGAGGGAAAAGTAAAAAGAGAGAAAAAGAAAGAACCAACAAAAGAAGTGAAGTGTGGAAAAAGACAACTCACTGATGAAAATTTATGGAAACCCCAGTGAATAAGCCAGTTAGATGTTATACATGGAGAGAAAGAGGACAAATACAAGTTATATTGGAAGTTATTTGTGCCAAAGAAGAGCCAGATGTTTTGCTTATGAAGACAAATAAGCAAAAGGTAATAGGTATACTTGTACACATACAGGGACAATTTCATTGTGTTTGTGGGTGGGGAGTGGATTCCTTCAAACAACCAGACCTTTTTTTTTGCGTGATTCAATTTCCTTCCTCTAATTTGGGCTTTGCTGTGCTATCGGCCCAGATGGACGTGGCACAGCAATCCACCCTTGTTCTTCAAATCCTTCCTTAATACATAGTATAGGCTGCTATTAGCCTCCTGAAGCACTAGAATAATTTCTTCCTTCACCTCCCACAAGGCGTTGTCCTCCCCATCTCTGCTGGCCTAAGAAGACCTTCTACACTCAAATCAAAATGCCTTCCTTCTCCCTTCAGTTGCAGGACTAGCAGGTGAGGCAGGGAATATAGTTCTGTATGCAGGGAAATACAACCGGATTTTTTTCACAGCAGTAAAGAATAGTTTTTGCTTTATATTCCAATAAAGGTGGTGTGCAAGAGTTTGGAGTTTGTATTTAAGGTATTTAGTGGTGTGAGTGGTGTACGTCCCGCTGACTGACATGGAATTTGTGACATTTGATTTCTAACAGCTGCATTTGACAATCTATGTGTGATTCTGAGGCTTGAAAATCATATTTCTCACCAATCCTAGACTGAAAATTTTAGAGATATTTAATGTTTTGTCCTTGCATAGTGGAGGGGACTCATGAGGCAATCAATCAATCAATCAATCAATCTTAGAGTATCCGTTGGTTTAAGGACATTTTTTTGATATATATGGAACTAAAGTTTGATCCAAACCCACAAGCAACTACATTTCAGCCTCAAGAAGAAAGTGAAAAACAGCAAAAGCTCTAAAAACAAAGCAAAGAACAAAACTAGTAGCTAACTTCTGCTGACACCCAAGGAACTTCTGCTGACACTCAGGTATGCATGCGTGAATAAATGTGTGATTAATGGCTAAAGTGCTCTGAAAGCACATTTTTTTTCCAGGCAAGAAAAGAAATCTATTTAAGTGTTATGACATCTTTATTTGCAACTCACCAAGAGATCCACTGATTTTAAGGCTGCAAGTGTGAAATAATTGTTTCCTTAATACAGCTGACATTTGTGAACCTTTCTCAGCTTTCATTGGGCTGAAGAATAATAACATTTTAAAGGGTTAAAAATTTATTTAATCTCTCTTGAACTTCTTTATAGTAGTACCTTCACTGCTAATTATTTTTAGTTATTACACTGACTATGCCACAGCTTCCAGTGGCATTGTAGGAAGTAGCATCTCTGTTTTCTCAGCCTTTATTCTATCTTTTATCTAGAATTTTTTACCTCATGTCAATTGTTTGGGTTGTTCAATGGGACAGCCACCAACTTCATATCAAGGCATTTTGCTAGCTTCACTGTGGGAGTTTTCATTTTTACATGCAGTCTTTAAAAATAGCTTATTGTTGAAAAAGCCCACAGTGAGGAAACTGTGCTATTTAATGCTGAATAATTGCTACACACTTTCCATCCACGTTTTTACACCCTGAACTAGTCCTTGCACACACACGCACTCATAGATGCAGATATTTACTCAGTGTTTTTAGGCATTAGAACAAATAATTCAAAGAGAAAGTTTCAGGTTCTTTGATACTCATAATACGCAGTGGGAATGCACTTGGCTGACTTCAGCAAACATGAGTGAATCAAGGACTTTCTGATCGAAGGCCCATCCAGCTGTGGGGAGAGGAGACACATCTGTTCTGGCCTGGAAACACCAGGATGAAAGTTCTCTGGGGCTCCCGGCACAGGGGGCAATCACAGTGAGGGAGGGGGCAGCTGTGCCTGTGGGGAGGAGAGGATGGGTCAGGTGACCCAAATGGACCAATCACAGTGTTCCTGCCCATGTGCTCAGTCTATAAGGGCCCCTGAGAGGAACCCTGGAGTATTTAGTGTTTGCTGTGTTGGAAGGATTGCTGTTGGTCACCTCTGGCTGGGCTGTTGGTGTTGCTGTTGGTCACCTCTTGCTGGGCTGTTGGTGTTCCCACATCCTGTTTTCATGCTGCGAAGGAGCACCATTCATCAGGACTGGTTGTCTCTCTCCGCCTCCCTGGGTGGGAGTTCCTGGACTATCACTGGGGCTCTGGGCTCAAGTGCACCCATCTGCTGCCGAGGCCAGCCTGGGACTTTTCTGCTTGGGATCTTTTTGTCGTTTGGAAGGTGTGCGTTCCGTATTAACATATTCTCTTTTATCTTTGATTATATTTGTATAGTGTCTGTATATAGTGCAATATTTTTGTTGATATTGTTAGTATTATTTGTCGTTTTCATTAAACTGGTTTGAGTTTTTTCAACTTCAAAGTCTATCTCACTAGTTGCCCTGTTATCCTCCCCTGGTAGGGTGGTGGTAGGGATCACAGAGAGCATCTGTGAAAGTTTTGTCTGGTCCAGCCTTAAACTTTGACAACATCTCTTAACTACTTCAAGGAACAAAAATATATTCTTCCAATGAACCATAGTCTTTATAAGACACATTCAAAAATCTTATATTATCTTCAGACTGAGATTTAGAAATGGGAGACCTCATAATTTTGGTTATCTCCTGGTTTCCTGACTTGGTAATCCTCTGGAATTATTTTGTTTTTGTTAAAATGAATAATTTTTAACTAACTTTCCCCTAAAAAATTTCCATACAATTCCAAAATCCTGGAGAAGATGTATCTTCTGGAAATACTGCCGTGCTCTGTCACCAGACTCAAGAGTTTTGCAATATGCAGAGTAATACACAAGGTAAGTGATATTTGTACCAAGTAATATAAGTCACTCCCCTTCCAGTGATTTCTGCATCCAGTCTTGGCATGGTTGGCAACTTAAACTGAAGTTATTAATTGCAAAACAGACTGCACAGTTTTGTTGCTCCTTCTATAAAATCTTGAGGGGGAAAAAAAGTCTTGTTTGCCCCCTTGTGAATTATTAAATGTCTTTAGAATTCTGAATTCTTCATCTCTTCTCCTTCCCCTGCAGAATAGATAAGTAAGATGACTTATATTGTAAAATGTTTGGGAAAACAAATTTTGAATCCATTGCAAATGGTAACAAAGCAAATCCTTCAGTCCTGCCAAAATCCAAATCATTGGATCGGTCTGGTTTTACTCAGGCTAGATCAAGAATTATAGGGAGATAATGTGAAAGAAATTACATAGCTACTGGGCCTGGTTTTCCATTAGTCTGCAAATTGCAAACATTCTGATTTAGTAGCACTTTATATTCACTTTGTAGGGGTGTAAAATTGCAGTCCTGCTGGCTTGAAGGAAGATTAATTCATACTAGCCAAGAATCTGGCCCTTAATGTACTTAGTTCAATGAAATGATCTTTTGGTAATGAGCAAATTGATTCTGATAATAACAGAATCAACCCAAATTGCACAGGAAGCTCTTAAGGCTGAGAGCTTAGTAAGATTCAGGAAAAAGACTGGACATTTATGTGGATAAGAAGTTTATCTGGAGTCAGCCTGCCTGTTAACCTCTACCATGCCAAACCTACCCCTCTGTAGATTTTGAGAGTTTGACCCAACTTTGATTTTAAGTAAAAGGAGTTGATGGTGGATATATTGAGGAATATGGTTAGGAACCCTTACAGTTTCACCACCGTTCAAAGGGGAGGAGGTGTACTAAAGTGTCTTTGAACATGATAAAGTTACCAAGCATAGCTGACATGTTGGAGACCACCAGCTCAGGTAGTGAAGAGTCATCTCTGTGCCCTAAACCCCTTTAATTTTTGGTAATTACTTGTTTTTCTCACTAGATCCTACAGGTGTGTATAAAAGGGATGATGTTTTCCACTCTGACTAGGACTTTATTACAAATTACTGATGCTTCAAGAGGAACTTGAGGACACCCACTACTTCTGGGAGACACTAAATCCCACAGGATTACATTCAAAGTAATTCAGGTATGAATGTGCTGAGCCTAAGGTCTGTGTAAAAAAGCTAGAAAGGGGTAATTCTTGTGTGTAGAATGAAGACAGTACAGCATCTGGTGCAACTGAGGGTAACATGCACTCTGTGAGGTCTTAATGGCATCTGATTTGGTTATTGAATCTATATACTGGGCTATGTTTCAGTCTTGCTGGTTTCTTGTTTGAATAGGCATAAATTCCTCAAAAAATCATTTTGATTTTTGCATGTGACAAATTACTCCTGTATATCTGCTATTTATCTCATCTTCATTCCATGTTTTTCTTACAGTGATGCCCATCCTTTTTTTCCCCCCAACATTGCCATGTTGACAAGTGCCAGCGTTTAAGTTCAGACAGAAATCACTACTGAACTGCAGCAGTCCACCCTTCCATTTTAATGATGATCTGGGAGGATGAGTTTGCAACAGGACCTTAATTTCCCTTGTTAGAGCTGAGGCATTTGGGGCTGATGAAGTTCACAGTAAACCTGTCATAAGTGAACCTTACCTGATATATTACCTTTCAAGGCAATGTAAGGAACATCTGGCAGGGATTGCAATCTGTATGCAGTGAGGCAGCAGCTAGTAAACTGCAGAGGAGCTGTGCATTGTGCTTGGTGAGTTCAGCCGCGAGAAAGTAGAATCAGGTTTTCGCTGAATTTGCCTTCATGTTGATCAAGTACGGAGACACAGGCTGCCTGTGGGCTCAGAAGGGATGAGCAGATTCAGCCTGCCAAGCCACAAAGCACCTGTATGGCCCTTGCTGAAGCTTTTGGGGAAATAAGGGTGTCTGTGCTGAAGTAAGGTCACAAACAGGATTTGCTTGTACAGTCTACCAGTGAGCTACCGTGACAACTGATGCCATTTGACAAGAAAAAAGGTATTTCCTTTTGACTCCAAAACACATAATGCAATTGGCTGGTGAGCCTAAATTCGGGGACATGTAGTGTTTTGCCACCCAGTGCTACCCTTGCCATGATGAAGGATCTGCAGGGAGGATAAGGCCTTCAGCGAGAGATGCACAACTGCTCGAGCTTCCTGACGGCATGCAAACACACTGATGATTTACGGACAAATTAAGCATGTGAAAATGACTGCACTGGATGAAAACAGAGGAAGTGCTTTCAAAGTAAAAAGTGGCAAGAATAGTGAAGCTATTGCGTAAGGGATTGGTCACTGTCACCTCTTTCTGAAGGACCTTCAAGAGAAGAGGAAAGTGAATGTCTTTCAAAGCAGACATGTAGAATAATAAATCTCTTTCTTAACTGACTGTTGGAGTCGAAAACAGTCAGTGATCAGCAGCCCATAGCAGTGGACTGTAACAGGATAAAGCACTGAGAAGAAAAGCTTTCTGCTGATGACGGTGTAACTACTCTAAATTCAGGTAGACGACCAGACTCTATCTTACAAATGTGTGGGGGAGGGAGTTTCTGCTTTGCTGTCAATTCATGATTGCAGTGACCCAGACCTCAACAGTATGCACACATCATGTTAGCAAGCAATGCTGTAATCTGGATAGACAGGGTCTCTTGCCTTGTTCTTTCATTGACTGTAAAGCATCTGAATAGCAGCACGAGCGACTCAGCTGAAAGTCTCACAGGGAAGAAAATGTTTGGGCACTAGATGAACAAGTTCATGAGGTATCCTGCCCTCCTCTTGCCAGGGATCAAGTTTCTCTTTAGTATTCAGTCTAATCTTACACAGATTTCTGCATTTGCTTTCCAAGACAATTCCACATACCCTTCTGTCAAAGATGAGACATGTGGAGCTTTAAAGCATGGATTTTTAAGGACTTTTTCTTGAACTGAATAGGTTTAGGGATTTTCATGGAAACTGAAACTGCTTCTTTCATAGACATATCCAAAAATCTATCAGTGTCAGACCTGGAAATGTTATCTGCTTTTGATTAAGAGCAGGGTGGAGGGAGTTTATTTCTACTTCAGTGTTTCTCTCTTGTAATGCTTCTTACTCATGTCTTCTTAAGGTGCAAGGCATGTTGCCAAATTTCAGGTCAAAAGGAAGGAGTCTGAGGTTTCATTTGCCAAAGGCTGTCTACCACTAATCTAATAGAAAACAGATATATGATGGGATTTATACAGTTCCAACTTGTCTGGTTTGCAGACAAATCAGGGTATAGTTGGGAGGAAAATGAGCTGCAGGGAACTGTGAATTCTTTGGGGGAGGAGATGTCTGGAACAGAGTTCATCTTCAGGTGGAGGCAGCTTGCCAAAAAGAGAGTTTGGCTTCGAAGATCGGGCAGAAAAGGGTTCTCCTATGACCCCAGGGCTTGGGAACAGCTTCTTGACCAGAGACTATCCCTTGAATTAAGGGAGTCTGAGTGTACTTCTTGGACTGCTTCACAGACACACAGAAAACGTGACCATTATGAGTCAGTGCTACCCATGCGCATCGCTGCTCAGAATGACCTTCACCTCACACAGTTTTCACTGCTGAAAGGCCATTTCCTTGCAATTGCTGAATCATCAGCTCTGGTTTACCAGAAGAGCTGTTTTCTTTAGCAGAAAGGATCTCATGGCAATTTAAGTTCATGTCCTGAATGGAGTCTTTATCCCCCTTGTTTCTCAGTTTTTAAATAGATAATGTTGTGTCTCACATACAAATTTCGGTAAACTGAGAGGTGGAATGTGTGTAACTGTGGGTTTATATACAAGTCTATGTGAGGCAGAACAACCTGCTCTATTATGCCAAGCATGTGTGACCAAACTGTATCTCATCCAGAGACATTTCTTAGATGATGGAAATTCCAGACTGACTCACAACAGCCCTTCACAAGACAGATTTCTCCCCAAGCCATGCCTCATTCAACCCACAACTACATAAACTAACATTCTATTCTAAGTGCAGCCTCTATTCCCTTATGACAGAAAGGAATTTATCCTCTTTATAGGCAGGGAAATAAAGGGGAAAATAAAAATTATTCTGGAGTGTTTTCTCTGATATTTGGTTGCAAGATCAAGAATTATTAATGTAGGTAATGAATGGATTTGAAAAGCAGGCAGATCTGCAGACTCTTTGGTCACCAGTCAGTTTTGTAAGCTTCTTTGTTTCCAAAGACACTCTCTCTCTCCTTCAATGGCTCACTGAGGATCACTCTTTACCACAAAGATCTGGTTAGTATATTTACAGTGGAAAGTTCTGGTGATGGAGATACAACTCGTGTAGCCCAAACAGTTCTTTTCCTGCTAGTTAAAACACTTCCCTAAGCAACATAAGCTTTAGGGACAAAAGGGCTCTTCTGAGAGCATGAGTTGTATCTGCACAGGGAGTTCTGACATTCAAGATGTACAAAGCTGAATCATTCTGTTTTGGCTGTGAATGAACAGGGCATCCTTCAATGTCAGTGCAGGGGAATCCCAGTGGTATTCGTTATGCAAGAAAATTCAATTGTGATCTTAAAAGTGTAATTTTAAAAATCTGCTTTGTTTGAGTGGAAATGTAACAACTCCCCCTTTCAGCTCCAGAAAAATTATTTCCCCATCCCTTTAAGGTATGTTTAGTGACCACTGTGAAATGAGTTTTGTTGTCGTGGTATTTTGCTTCTTTTTGTTTGAACCAGTAGAGCTTACACTGGTGGCAGTGTCCATTGGCCCAAGGCTGACATAAGGGGTCAGTGCTGGGACCAGTGCATAGATTCATCAGTGACCTGGATGTGGGACTGGAGAGCGTTGTCAGCAAGTTTGCTGATGACACAAAACTGGGAGGAGTGGTTGACACACCAGAAGGCTGTGCTGCCATTCAAAGAGACCTAAACAGGCTGGAGGGCTGGGCAGGGTGAAATCATATGAAGTTCAACAAGGGCAAGTGTAGAGTTTTGCACTTGGGAAAGAACAACCCCATGTGCCAGTACAGGCTGGGGACTGACCTGCTGGAGGGCAGTGTAGGGGAAAGGGACCTGGGGGTTCTGGTGGACAGCAGGATGACCATGAGCCAGCAATGTGCCCTCGTGGCCAAGAAGGCGTTCTGGGGTGTATTAGAAGGGGAGTAGCTCGTAGGTTGAGTGAGGTCCTCCTGCCCCTCTACTCTGCCCTGGTGAGGCCACATCTGGAATATTGTGTCCAGCTCAAGAGAGACAGGGAACTGCTGGAGAGAGTCCAGCGCAGAGCCACAAAGATGATGAAGGAAGTGGAACATCTCCCTTATGAGGAAAGGCTGAAGGAGCTGGGTCTCTTTAGTTTGGAGAAGAGCAGGATGAAGGGTGATCTCATAAATGTTTATAAATACGACAAAAGGGAGTGTCAGGAGGACGGAGCCAGCAACGTCCAATGGGTACAAGCTGGAACATAGGAGGTTCCACAAAAGTATTAGGAAAAACTTTTTCACTCTAAGGGTGACAGAGCCCTGGCACAGGCTGCCCAGGGAGGGTGTGGAGTCTCCTTCTCTGGAGACATTCAAAACCCGCCTGGACACACTCATGTGTGACCTACTGTAGGTGATCCTGCTCTGGCAGAGGGGCTGGACTAGATGATCTTTTGAGGTCCTTTCCAACCCCTAACATTCTGTGATTCTGTGAATTCTGCTCCTGAATTTGAGGGAATTGTGGAAATATACTGTTTGGTGGATTGCACTGTTATGGTTCATGATCTCCGTTGACACACTCGATTCTATTTTCACAAAAGATTCTGAGAATTCTGGTCTCAAAGTTTTTCCAGCTGTGCAAAAATACAAATTCCACTTGGTTTAAGTCTCCCTTTGGTTTATTTGTGGACCTGGCATTGCTGACTTAATGGTTGGATTCGGTGATCTTAAAGTTCATTTCCAACCTAAATGATTCTATGGTTCTATGATTCTATTAATTTTACCAGTGTAGCATTCACAGGTGAATGCTGGCAGAATGGCTGAAGTAGATCCACTTCTGGGCCCAAAGTGGAATTCATGCTTTGACGCAGACTGGGGTCAAACCCCAGTTACATTGGCAAGTTATAAGAAGGGATCTGATCTTTTGAGCTGGTGAGACAAAACATGACCAGCTGGGATGCTTCTGTCACTTGAGTACAGAAGAAGCAGTTTCTTAACCACTGTGGAAGAACAGAAGTCATGTAAACCGTGGGTCATGGGCACTGAGGCTGCCAAGGAGACAACTCTAACTGACCTGGTGGGGCTGCCAGGATACTGGGTTGGCTGGGAATAGATCCAGGCTCTTCTGAGTCATAGCCCTGAACATGCTCCTTCCCTCCACCAGCTGTAGCACTCGTAAAAATCAGAACAGCAGCTGAATGAGGCACCTTGTATAGAAAACAAGTTAAATATATTTAGCCCATGAAGAGGTGTTACTGGTGAAGCCAGTCCTTCATGTTTTACAATGTTCACATCACAGTTATTCTGGAATATTATTTCTGTATTAGAACCTTATTTAGTATTGTAGCTGTGTAAGACCGATGCTGTGCTTTCTGCAGGTTGTAGCACAAGGACTCCAGGATATTTATACCTACAGTATGTCGAGGTAGCTGAGTACATTAAATTCCAACTCGGTGGAGATTTATGATTTTAGAATGAACATTGCCTACAGTACCGTAACTCACAGAGATAAGAGGAAACGTGCTGCTAGTACAAGAATTTGCATTTTGTAGCTTAGGATTGTAACTGATATAGCAAGTGGCTTAACAGGGAAGCTTGGCTGTGTGACTCTGCTCAAGGTCATTTTTGCTTACAACAGATATTGCTTGGATTGTGGAATAGCAGATCCAAGATGTGGAAACAGTTCAACTGTTTTCTCAGTAAATACAAGCTAGGATACAAAAAATAGTGTTTTGTTTTGTTCATGTAAATTTGTGTTTGCTTTCTGGTAAATGACTGTGAGGTAAGAATATGTATAAAATCAACAATT
The DNA here is from genome assembly GCF_000703405.1 of Apaloderma vittatum. Lineage (NCBI taxonomy): Eukaryota > Metazoa > Chordata > Aves > Trogoniformes > Trogonidae > Apaloderma > Apaloderma vittatum. The sequence goes on along the minus strand of NW_009722254.1, from coordinate 83,087 downwards.
TTTTTAAAAAAGAATAAATATGTCCCTTAACTTCTTAATTTTGAAATACAAGAAATTGTAACCTGGTAGAGATTTTTGTAGACCCAGGGAACAGTGACAATTCCATGCAATTTGTTACAAAGCATACAAAGCAAGTTTGTGTGTGTGAAATGGTGCAGTTTGTTAACATTGAGAAAACAAAGTAAATATTTCTTCCTCTTGAGACACAATTTGCATCCCACTCTGTGTTAAGACATTACTTTCTTCTTGAGTCTTTAATTTAGGAAAAACAAACTAAGAAAAGATAGGCCCCTTTGAAAGTTGAGAAAATGTACATGATTTCTAGATAAACACCACATGAATTTTCTTTTCCTTTTGGGAAACAAGAGTCACCCACCATTTCTGTACCGTACTCACCTCTGCCTGGATTCCCAACATCAGATAGGAGCTGTCCTTCGTTTTTCTATTGCTGATGGCAATGGAGAAGCTCCCGTGGACTTCAAAGGAATTAGATTTGGGCCTTTACAAGTGATCAGAATACGAATTTAGAAGGAGTTATGCTGCCTTCTGACTTATTTATATTTATATATATTTATTATACTGGAAGATCTCCATCAAAGCATCATGAGAAGTGGCAGGTGCTCATCTCACTGCAAGGCGCCCTGTGACTCCCACCTATGCAGAAACATTCCGCAGAAAGCAACGGTTTGTTGAAAAGACCTCATTCCCCACCTCCCTGCCAGTCGCTGCTCATATGAACAATAAAATGCACAGTAACAGACTTCGAGTAAGATTGAAAAAGGGGAAAAAATATGCTCCCAGCAGGCAAAATACTGCTGACATTTTTAATAATAATGAAACATAAGACCACAGTAGGGCAAAACTGAAATCCATTTTGCATGTCAAAGAATTGGTTGCATTTAATTTGTTTGGGATTTTCACCAGGTTTCTGTTTCTTACAGAGTAAGTTCAAGGTTATGAGAAGTTTTGCTAGGACTGAGTGTTCATAAGACTTTGAGACAAAAGAGAATAAAGCAGAAGAAGGTCTTCCAACTCAGTTTTGATTGGTGAAGTCTTTTGTGAAAAATCCTCTTCTTCTCTCCCTATTTGACTTTGAATTCATATTTCAATAACTAAGATATGAAAAACAATATTGCCACAGCTTTTATTTTAGCGAGTCCTAGCTTGCATTTATTTCAAAGTTGTTGAATTTATCTAAATGGTTTCCAAATGCTATTGCAGGACTTAAATGTCTGCAATATTGAGCTGAATTTGACTTTGCTTCTTTCTTATAAGCTTCTCTTTCCTTTAAAAAACCTGATTTTGGTCAAGTGAGGCTTCATTTGGGCTCTTGATAACGAAAGTCACTAGTGAGGGGACTTCAGAAGCTTCTCAAAGGCTGTGATAAGTCTCTGAATTATGGAAAGTTTATTAAGGGCTTTCATGTGGGTTCTCATAACCTGTCTATGGATTGGAAGGATGAGAATAAGTGAGCCCTGGGGAAGGGAAGACATTGCTGTCAGTAGGCATGACACTTGCTTTCCTTGTGTGGAGAGACCTCTTGGTGTGACTTGGGCTGGCTCTCAGCCCAGTGGCAGTGAGAGTTTGGGGTGTTTGGGGGTAAAACACCTCAGGTCATGCAATGGCGACAGGGTGCAGGAGATGTCATGATCTTGGTCCTTCAGATCTCTTGGCTCTGCAGCATTTATTCAGCAAAGGTCTGTGTGTGCCTTTGAGAGCCTCTGACTATAGCTGAGTAAGTCCTGCAAAGCAACCCTTTCCCCTGATTTTTGGAGGAAAAAATCGGTTCAGCAGCACTGCTCTCTTCTTTGTGTGCAATTCCACACTGATGTTCATGAGCGGTTTGATTCAGAGTATCTCCCCATTTTCCAGAATTATTCCTTTTTAAGTTTTTAAAGGAAAACAAATAATATTATACATATTATTTCCTACAAAACCTTCAAGATCACTGAGTGACAATCACTTTACTTGTATTTAAAAAAACCCAAACCCACATAATTTCAACTTTTCAAAGTAAAAAGAGAATGTTCCTTAGTGGGAGCTTTCAAACTAAATGGTTTGTAAACCCCAATTTTCCTCCATCTGCATTTTTTGAGTTTGTAGAAAATTAAAATGAAACGAAACAATCAATCTCCTGCCTCCTCCAAGATAAAAATAAACAAGAAGCAAAATCCAAGTAATTTGGGTGCAAGAAAATATTTTTTATCCGTTTTATTTTCACCCACGATTTTTTTCCTTTCACATTAGATTTATAGGACTACCTGCCATTAAATAAAGCCTGTCTGGGTAAGGCACAGTGGTGCAGCTTGAACCATAACTCACAGAGGATGCTTTGCTCCTCTTTTTCTGTTTCCCATTGCTCCATGGAAAACTAAAGGTTAATTGCAGCTCAGAGAAGTGAGAGCATCCCCAGGCAGCTCCAGATTTGCACGGCTGGTCCCACACAGCACCCTCACAGACTAAAGAAATTCAAATGACAAGATTAGACTATTTTAGCTTTTATAACTCACATAGTCTGTGTGCATTCAGCAGAAATTTATGAAATTTTTATTTTCAAATGAGGTAGGAGTGCAAAATTTACACTGGTATAACTCCAGAAACTTTAGTCAAGGGACAAATTTATCTTCTGACTCTTTTAGTACTACTAATCTAGGAAGAAAATAACTGCAGCTAGGTTTGATGTTTTGTCAACATCTGTCTGTTCATTTAAATTGCATCCACACAGCAAGACACAAAAATGCTGTTTATGACGTGTTTTGTTTTTTTTTTTTTAAATTCCAAAAGTCTTACTATTTTGTGGTGTGTTTTTTTCAAAACACAAATAACTCACTTCAGGAAAATTATAAGTGTGGAACACCAACAAACTGCAAAGTACCATAAATCTTTTTCCATAGAAATTAACCTATTTCAGTTCTGCTCTCTCTTATGCGGTGTAGATACTGAGTAACAAATTTACCTCAATGTTTTTTTATAAAGCAGAACAGAATATGGTCCACTAAATACACGGAAAAATATTGACATTTCCTTTATGATCCAAGGGAAATAATTTGAAAAATACAGCTACATGATAGAGAAAATAAAGGTCAGAAATTCAGCTACTGAACCTCTCAGCTACTGCAGCTTCTGAAGTAATACAGCTGTAATATCATCTGTATGAGAATAGAACCTGTGATTAAGAAGTAAGTATTTTAAAAAATTAATTCTCAAAATGTGAGTGATGGTGGTGGGGATTTTCTGGTTTTACCAATGAGCTGAGTGATTAATGAAACAAAATTAATCTCTTGTTAATCAGTGTAAGTCCTGAAATGGGGTAGGCCAGATTAACTCACAACTCATTTTAAGTGTTGAAAAACTGTGGAAATGCTAGTCTGAGAGTAGGTATTCAGAAGAGATAATTAATCTCTCCTCAAATCAATGAAAGTTTTATCTTATCAAAGGCACGAAGGACATTTAAATGTTAAGTGAGTAAAGAAGACACACACACCCTACAAGCTCCAGAGGTGGCATTATTTGCAGAAAATAACTAGCAAGTGGGTTTGAATAATGAATGCATTCAAGAAACTAATGATCCTTAACAGAACTAAGATTTCATCCATGGCCTTCATGGGCAAATTGGTGACATCAATATGTGGAGATCAATTGATATTATTCTGAATTTAATACACAGAGTGTTCTTCTCATCTTTTCTTTTAGGAAAGATGTTTAAAAACCCCACAACAATTAAAGATTTTAGTAAAAAAGAAAAAACAGATTCAAAAGCCTGTGTAATTCTCACTTAAGGAGTTTGATTTTATTTGGATTTGATCAAAGTGAATTATAATTAAAGTGATAAAAAAATCAATTTAAATAAAGAAAAAAGAAGCAGATAACAAGGTGCAGCTTGGATTTAGGTTGTCAATTGGAAATGACAGTGGAAGATTAATACCAAAGAACCCTGTGTGTCGTTAAGCAGAGTAGAGCCATCAGGTATCTTTTGATGTTCCCACATTATTTTTTTAATGTAATGTTTTTTTACTGAATCTTTGGTAATCACCACTTTCTACAGCCTGAAGACCTAAATAGATGCTTCACAGTTGCTTTCTGTCCACATATCCAAAATCTGATATTTGGAGATCACAGGTTGGCCCCAGCGTAAGTCGGGGCTTGAGGAGCCACTCAGTGATGGGACCCGATTTTCTGTTTGGGTGGAAAGAAACGTTGTGGCTTCACCTTGGAGTGAAGCACTCCTCACCATGTTGTCATCTGACAAAAGTCAGAACCATTTTCTAATACCAAAACTGTTGCAAGGAACAAAATTATTAACTCATTGAACTGGAAGCTGATGGTTGGCCAGAGGCCAGTGCTCCTGACCCTTTCGCACCCACAGGAGTAAGGGTAGAAGCAGCAATTACATTTGCAAAAAGTCACATGGATACACAGTTCTGCAAAGGAAATCACAGTTTCACTGAGTGAAAGGAAAATCATTAGCCAAACCATTTGAAGGAAAAGGAATAGAAAGAAGAATGAGAAGGAAAATTGAAACCTTTTTTTTTAATTTTAGGAATCGACAATTCAGGAAAAACAATGACTTTGGCTAAAACCTGATTCTAGTTTAATGCACAAAAGAGGCAGTTAATTTTTTTCAAAGCAATTTAGAGTTACCATTGAAAAAGGGAAACAGAAGGCAATCAATAACCCTGAGAAATTGTGATGTGCAGAAAAAATATCAGGAGGCTACAAATACAAGAGAAAAATCCATGCTTCTAAGTCATACAGACTTCTTCCCTGTCAGTTATATTAGAAGCCAAAATCCCTGCAAAAGTTATTCTGCTCATTGGTAGAGAGAGATAATGAAACTCTTTTTGGTGCAGAAAAAGCAGAATTTTTTCAAAGACTACTTTTGTCCTGTCACTGGAAAGACGCAGGTGATGAACTTATCACACAAAGATGATGAACTTTCCAATCCATGAATAAAATGAAGACGGTAGGCAATTTCTCGTAGAGAATATATTCTGTCTGATAACAGAGTCCAAGAATTTTTATTTTATTTTTTTAAAAAAAAGATTACAGAGGAGCATCCGTCTGCTGGATCTTAGGGTGTAATTAAGTTTAGCTGGCTAGGAAAACTGCAGACGGCAAAGACAGTGCTAAAGTTGGACTGATGCTAAAAAAAAAAGAGACAAATATGTTGATCTGGTAGCTACTAGTCGATGAAATAGCAGCTACAGTTACTGGTCTGTTTAGTTAAGCTTATATGGCTCCCATATACACTGGTAGAAGGGCTATGCTAGCTTTTCAGGCAATAAACACTGAAAAGTAGGAATATAATTACCCACAATTGAAGAAGGTATTTGCTAAATTTCAGGGAGTTAATGATTCTGGAGACAGTCCAACAGAGAGCTACGTGGATGATTAAGGGACTTGATCATCTCTCCTGTGAAGAGAGACTGAGAGAACTGGGGCTATTTAGCCCTGAAAGGAGATGGCTGAGAGGGGACCTTATCAATGTATACAAATATCTGAGGGGTGGGTGTCAAGAGGAAGGGGACAATCTCTTCTCAGTGGTGCCCAGCAATAGAACAAGAAATAATAGGTTTAAGTTAGAACATGGGAAGTTCCACCTCAACATGAAGAGAAACTTCTCTACTATGAGGGTGACAGAGCCCTGGCACAGGCTGCCCAGAGAGGTTGTGGAGTCTCCTTCTCTGGAGACTTTCAACACCCACCTAGGTGCGTTCCTGTGTAGCTGCCGCAGAGGATCCTGCTCGGGCAGAGGTGTTGGACTAGATGATCTCTAGAGGTCCCTTCCAACACCTGACATTCTACAATTCTATGATTCTATGATTGTCTGATAGAAAGTCATTATGTAGTGAAAGATGATCTAATCTTCTCCTTCATAATGTCTAATCTTCTCCTTCATAAGTGGGATGAACACAAATATTTGCAAGAAGAAAATCTGATGAGAGAGAGACGACTTCAATTATCACAGACAAAGGTTAAGCAACAATAGAAGTTGGGAAGTTTGAAGAAAAAAATTAGAGAAGGCAAACCCTATTTTATTTAGACAAAGATATTAATGGTTACAAATACTGAAGGCTGTGGTGAGTGCACCATCAATTCCAATTGTAGATCTGCAGTGATTTTTTTTTCTAAAAAGGATGAGCAAAGCTACAGGTTTGAGTGCAGCGAGAATTCTGACAAGATGGATTTAAACTGCAGCTCATTAAAAGCTCTCTGTGCACGTGTGTGGGGTAGGTGGAAATTTCATTGTGCTTTTTATAAACTGCATTCACAAAGAGAAAAAAGCCGAGGTATTAAGAACTTCTTTTGCCTGGAGGAGAGATGCACCACAAGAAGCAAAGGCTGAAGCTGAATTAAGACTCAAAAGAAACTTTTCAGCACACATGATAATGGTGATTAACCACCAGAACAAAGTACAAGGAAAAGGATAGAGACAAAGTCTCTTCAAATTTTACAACGAAGTCTGAAAGCGTTTTTAGGAGACAAGCTTTAATCCGAGACAAAGAATGCTTTAGTAAAATACGAATTGTTGGACTCAGGGCTGGATAATTGTATAGCCTGAGATTTTAAAAAGAAAACAGAGACACTTCTTTTGATCTTACTTGTGAATCTGTGAGTTGGGATTCTGTGTGGCTCCTATTGCAGAGTTTCACCAACTTACTGTTATACTGAAACTGATAATGCAGATTTGATTCCACGTTAATTTCCAGTAAAGGGCTGGTTTTGTTTTGAAAAACTTCATAAAATTCAAACTATCTAGGAACTAGTTGCTTTTCCTAGAAGCTAACAGATCTCCATCTAATGTCCAACTTCCAGCTTCAACCAATCCGATTTTAAATCTCTTGTCATTAGCCCTTGTTATACTGTCCTGTTTGATAAAAAATATCTTTATTACACAGAAATACCCCCCACGCTTCTCCCAAAGTAATTTGTCACATTTTACACTTCTATTTTTCACAAATTAATTGCTTGTTAATGGACATTTAAGCTACAAAATAAGACTTCTCAATGGCAGCAGGCATTTTTTTTGAACAGAGGTAATAAAAATCAATTCAGTGGGTGCATTCTAGGATTGATGACAAAGTGAAGGGTGCTGATTTATTCATGTTTGGAAAGCTTTGCATTTTGGAAATGTTCCTATTGTTTAACAAAACGCAAGAGCAGGATTTTGAAATGGGCTAATTCTATCCCCAGTGTAGTAAGCAGCAGAACCCCCATGTGAGTGAAAGGAGCAGCACTGGGGCAGCACACATCACAGCTGTATACTCCAACCTAAAATATTGTTCTCAGTTTTCTACTTGCTTGGTATCTTGTGCTGTCACTTACAGCAATTCAAATAGAGTGCAGTGTAGGTATAACACATTAGGTTAGATTTTTCCATTCACTTATATTAGCTGTATCACGTAGCAGCCTTCTTATACTAGCTTTACACAGCATAAATGACCATGTTTATGCAATAGAAACTGGAGAGGTGCTCCCATCATGCTTTTATTTCCTGTTCAAAGAAGTCTTAACTTTGTCCTTAATATCATCCAGATATTCCAAATTTCCCCCTTCTAGTGCTTTGCTATAGAAACTATACAGTGTAATGGTTTCTAATCTCTGATGGTGTAACCCAAAGTGCTAATATTCAGAGAAAGCTCATCTTCATCTCTCATGACATCATATCACCTCTACTGCCTTTAGAGGGTCCAGAAGAATCATTACCTAAACCTGCTCTTGGAACTAGGTTCCTTGTGGCCTCAGATATGCAGTATATTTACAGTTGTAAGGTTTCTATGTTCTAGGTACTTAATGTATATTTAAAAGACAATGAGGCAAAACAGTTGTGTGCAATGTGTTATCACAAAGTAACTCCCTCACTCTCATGGCCCACTCGTCATCTTGCTGTAAGCTTGATCAATTCCTTAAGAATGATGAATAGTGTTAAAATTTGCCATATTCCTTTCTGCCAGATGCTCTGAAAAGCCTGTTAAAAGTCTATAAAACAAGCAAACCAAGTTCAGTTACGCTCTGCACTTTTCCAGCACTGCTGCTAGCACAAAAATTGATTGATTGTGCTTAGCGCTGGTCTAAATCCAGCCTGTTCACCTGCAAAACACTGCTCTCTTCTACTTTTTTGTTGTCCTCAGCAACATCCCGGTGAATGTTTTTACTTGTACAGGGATTTCTCGGTAATTTTTGAACTTGCTTGCCTCTTCTCCTCTGTGCACTAATCTCATTAAAAGATTCACTCACGGCCTTAGCAGCAGGTCCCCTCACGGAGTCCTGTCGCTGCTCCCTCGCCTTCTGCAGAAGTTGAAAGTTGTCACCTCCTTCATAGCACAGGGCTGTATACATGGAAGTATGGGGATGTGATATCTCCCTCTGTATCTACTAGCAACTCTTGCTGGTGGCATCAATGAATGGCTTTCCAGGCAAGCAAATCTTTTAGAGAAAATGTACAGCCTAATCTTGGTAAAATAAGGTCTTGCTGCAGTGGTTAGTAGAAAAATGAAATGTCTGTGGTCATTTTTTTGGCAGGAAGGAACGTAAAGCATGTGTTTGTCTCGGCTATAAATACTACAAGAATAAAAGCTTGTAATTGTGTTGAAAATTTTGAGGACAAACCATTTTCAGGAAAATGTAATACAGAATCGTTAAACTTAAAAGTGGTTTGGGCTAATATGAAGTAAATGGGAAAACAAAGGCGAATCCTGCCACAGATGTTTAGACATTAAGGAGACAAAACTCTTACATCACTCCTGAAAGGTGAGTAAGTATTCAAGTGAACTAGAGTAAAAGTGAAGGAGAGATTAAGGTACAGCTCATGTGCAAGGCACCAGCAAAAGTGAGAAAGACAAGATGAAGGAGGACAGACTAACTTCTGGTGAATGAGAAGAGTGGAAGCTGTTGGATAAGGAAAGGAGAAATCCCATAGATTAATCATAGGAAATTGAACAAAGTAAAGAGAGAGGATTGAATAAGGGTAAGAAACATAAGGGAGTAGAAGAGATTGAGGGGAGATTTTATTGTTCTCTACATCTACTTGAAAGGAGGTTGTAGAGAGGTGGGAGTTGGTCTGTTCTCCCTAGTGGTGAGTGACAGGATGGGGGGAAAAAGCCTTTAGTTGCCCCAGGGGAGGTTCAGGTTGAGTATTAGGAAGAATTTCTTTACTGAAAGGGTTGTCAGCCATTGGAACAGGCTGCCCAGGGAGGTGGCTGAGTCACCGTCCCTGGAGGTGTTTAAGAGAAGGGTAGATGTTGCATTGAAGTTCATGGTTTAGTGGTGTTGATAGGGCTAGGAGAAGGTTGGACTCGATGATTTTGAAGTTGTCTTCCAGCTGAAACTATTCTACGATTAATACAAAAATAAGTGTGATTAGGTGTCATTTTTGTCTGTAAGAGAGCTGCTGAGGGTGTTCAAATTTAAGATATTGTTGGTGAAAAACATATGCAAACAGCTGATTCTTAGTAAGAAAAATTGCAGGTTTGCTGGCAGAAAGGGTATTCTGAAGTGCCTGTGAGGACCTGATCATCCCTGGTAAAGCAGAGGAGAGCAGTGTCACAGGTGCAAGACAGAGTAAACTTTAAAAGGTAATAAACAGCATTTCGAAAGAGAAAGGGTGCTGGAGATTACAAAGAGCCACCGATCTTCTGCAAACAGACAGTGAGCATATGGTGAAGGTGTAAACAACCTACTGAGCAAGAAAAACCACCATGAGCAAGTATTGTTTCCAAGAGACATGACGCGTTCCTTGGAGTAGAAAACCCTCAGAGATGTTTTGTGTGTCTGGTGGAATGTCTTGCATGTGCCTGGCTGTAGAAATAGTCATCTAGCAAAATACCCAGCTCTCTTTGCTAGAGAAGTGTTCACAGTGTAGGTTGAACAGCAGTTTTGTACTGCCCTGCTCTGGCTTGTGACCTGCTGTACACAGCTCCAGTGCAAATGCCGGTGGATGAATTGATACCTCCACCATAGTCTTCGCAGCCAAACCCATTTCTCGTAGCACTCCTCCTGCTGCAGGCTACTGGTTACTGTTGTTTTTTTTTTTTCCTGGTTATAGGCTTCTGGCTACAGCTGGAGTTGCATTTTGGGGATTTTTCTGTGTGTTTCTTGCCCCTTCTTAGGTGGTCAGCAAGCTGCTGATGGTGGCTGAAGGAGGAGAGCTTTTGTTGAGGGGAAATGCTCCTGACTCCAGGACAGAAGCACATCTACTGTTGTCCTGGTTTGAGAGCCCCAGGATGAAAGTTCTCTGGGGCTCCTGGCACAGGGGGCAATCACAGTGAGGGAGGGGACAGCTGTGTCTGTCAGGAGGAGAAGTTGGGTCAGGTGACCCAAATGGACCAATCACAGTGTTCCTGCCCATGGTACTCAGTATATAAGGGCCCCTAAGGCAAGCCTTGGGGCTTTTGGTCCTTTTGTTGGAAGGGTTTTCATTGGCTGTTTGTCACCAATCTTGGTGCTGCTGGTGTTCCCATCTCCTGTTTTCACGCTGCAGAGGAGCACCTTTTGATGGGGCAGGTTGTCTTTCCCCCTGCCTCTCATAGTGGGAGCTGCACAGCTACTTTTCTGCGTTTTCTTGGACTGTCATCAGGACTCTGGCCTCAGGTGCTTCTGAGTCCAGTCTGGAAATTTTCTGCGTGGGACCTGTCATCCAGAAGGCAGAGGTTCCCTATTAACATATTCTCTTCTATATTTGAATCTATTTGCATACTTGTATAATATCTGTATATAGTTCAACATTTCCATTGTTATTCTAAGTGTTATTTTCTTTTTCATTATACTGGTTCAAGTTTTTTCAACCTCAAAGTTTCTCTTTCTGGTTCCCCTGTTATCCTCCCCTGGGAGGGTGGTGGAGGGATCACAAAGAGTATCTGTCAGAGCTTAGTGGCTGGCTCAGCCTTGAACTTTGACATATTTATTAGCACTGAACATAGGGCACAAACCAATTTCATATTTTCATAAACTCTAATATTTCCATGTTAAAATTTTTGTTTGAAAAGTTGGAAAAAACCTTACAAAGTCATTATTATGCTTCTAAGTGAAATATACTATGTCCTCAGAGACTTTGGATTGCAGTTGATTGTCACATTGCTACCTAATCTGTCATACATGTTATCAAATTATCTAGGCCTTCTTAGCATGGTCAGGAGCTTTGGGCAAAAAGCATTGGTTTTCTGTTGTGTTTGATATCACTCATCTATTCTGGAATAAGATGGATGGTGGCTTTACCTATATTCTTCAGGCACTATTTGCTAAATGTTATTGCTAATTGTACTTTAATTTTTTTTCATGGAAAATTACACTCAGTTTCTTTTCATCAAACTGACTCCATCAGAATTTGGGTGTTCTGGAAATTGCTCTGCCTTTTAAAATTTGCTAACCTTATTATTGATTATTGCTAATATATTGCAGGGGTGGTTTCTTATCAGTACTCGTAGTTGCAGGTGTAGGTGTAGCATAATAAGCAGCGCTACCACTCCAAGTCCTGCAACAACCGTGGAAGAGATGCCTTTGAATTAAGGACTGATAGCTGGCCTCAGGCAAAGGTTTTAAATAATCCCTAAATAGCGTCTGGCCACACTGTGTAGTTTTTCTCCAAAGGCTATGAATGAGAATAAAATAAATGCCTTACAAACAAGTGAAAAATGGTGGGCAATGATCAAAATACCAGACAAGTAAACACTTGAGATTTAATCACCATCATTCCCAGTCCTCAAGAATTGATGCCTGTGCATGCTTGTAATAGGGTCAGGGTTGCCCCCAGTGTCTAACAGTCTGTGGAGAGTTACTTTTTAACTAAGGCATTGCTATGGCACTGTTTCATTTCCCTTCTGTAGCCTGAGTGAACCTGAAGGTGGGTGAAATGCTTCCCAAGGGGGTCAGTAACTTTCTGAAGACAGAAGGTAAAATGATGCTGCTTCAGTGTGTGTTTTAATAAATAATGGAAGACCATTATGTTATGGTGTGTGGACCTTTTTGGCTGCTTGAATTTATTTCCTGAGCAGTTGAAAAAGTAAAATTTCAACAGCAGAGCTCAGTCAACCTTCCATTTGCCTTCCCTGGACTCTGTTGCACAAAAATGCAAAGATCAAAAAATTATAAATTATTTTGGTTGTGCAAATCTGATTATGTTTCTTTACTCTAATTTCCATTAGTTTTCCTAAGAATTCAGAATTCTAAGAAGTAACATGCAGTGACTAGGGATAAGTTCATGCTGTTATTTAAGTAGAGGATTGAGTCCTGTCAAGAGTAATCCATACTTTAAGCCTCTGGCACAATTTCTGCTCAGAATGGGAAATGCTCTTAAAGTCCAAGGTTTAAGGTTAAAAGTACTCCTGCTTATCCCTTCTCTTACCACTCCTCTAGTGGTTTTGTCCTGTTAGGAAATGGCAGATGAGAGAAGCCATATGAGACCTTCAAAGCTCCCGCAACCTATTTCACGATGTTACTCCCTGAGGTAGCAGTTGGGTGGTCAGTGCCTTGGTGAGGTTTATGAGGTGGTTTGTTCCTAGTTCTCACAGGCCACTCTCCTAAGACTAGTTTAATGGGATAGCCTCACCTCAGATACCCAGAGAGGCTCCATTATTTTTTAACTAAACAAGGGTGTTTCAGACTTTTTGTCAAGGAGATTTATGTCTGCATCTAAAGTTGACCTTAACATGGACTATTAAAAGTAATCATACTAAGTATACTTATTATGTAGAGATAATGATAATAAATACATAATTACATGTGCACTACATAATATTTAGAAAAAACAAAAAATAAGCAGTGTCAACATTTCCTGTTCCCCCCTCAGACACTCCAGTCACCCCTGAGTTTCATTCTGCTCCCAAAAAGTAGAGCTAGCTCTTAATCTCTCAACAATGGGTACTTGCTGACAGGTAAAAGAGGATCTTAGAGATACTGTGAGGCGTACAGCACGGAAATCAGAGATTGATATCTGAACAAAGACTTTGTAAAAAGAAGAAAAGCAAGGCAATTACAGAGAATAAATATGTCGCACACCCATCCCAAAGCAGGGGATATAAGCACACCATGAAAGACCCATGTAATCAGAACTTCAGACTCTCAGTTCCAGTGGAGGCTACAATTACCTTGAATATGAATCAGATGGATAAAGGAGGTGCTTGTGATGAGAGAATTGCGTTGGCAGAAACCCTCCTTCTGGTTAAAAATGACATTATGATTTGTGATCTCCTTTTGATGGTCTGCTCAGTAAATTTTGGCTAAGTAGAAGAAAGCAAATGCTTTCAGCTGTCTCATGCTGTGGACTTGCCCACATACCTGCAAAGACAGAAGAATTACTTGCAGTGCAGCTTTTTTCTGGACATGTTTTGGGGGAAGGCAGTTTCTTTATGTATTTTATGAGTCAGGAGTCCTGAACAGAGAAGGATTGCATCACTTTTCTCAGGGACTTGGACATGAAATTAATTCCTAATCATGCTTAACAAATTTGATTCTCCTCAGTGGTCAATCTCCTGCTAATTGATGAAGATCTAATCTATTACTCATTTTAGCTGACATTACATTCACATTTAAAGATAAAATTTAAAGTAGTTATCGCCTAATAAAAGACATTTCTCAGTATCACAAGAAGATATCTATCAAATAAAATGCTAGACAATTGTCATTTCTAGATTTATTTATTTTTTTAATATATATAGCCTACATCAAATTCTGGCCATGTTTATATCTTATGTCTCTGTCTTTTCTCTAAGCCCAGATGATTGGACAGATCGTGCTGAAAAGTTGCAGGCTGGATCTGAATTCTTTGGAGGGATGTTAGAACTGATATTCTGCTTCCAGCTTCAATCAACAGCCTCAAAGATTCAGCATGTGGCACAAAATTAGGGTTTGCATCTGGATCTTTCAGGAGACTGTCCCAGTTCTGGTGTCTCTCTACTGTGAACATCCTTAAAAGATATGTCAACAGCACAACGTGAGTTCAAACAACTTTGCTTGTAACTGCAATGAATCTGGAATGTACTGATGAAAGATTTATTAATGTCGAGCAAATTAGAGTGTCCTCAGGTTGGCAGAGACAGTTTGAATCACTGAGTGAGCAGGTAGTCAAAGGAAAATCAACACAGTACTTGGAACAGCATTCTTAACCTAACTGCAGGACAAGTTGAGGTCAAGTCATCATCTGAGCAGGGGCTTGGATGACAAGAATGACACAAATAAACTAGCAGTAATCTAGGTCACACCTCTCTACTGTGGTGGTGGATTAGGATGTGTGGCTGAGGCCGAGACAGATGTTGGTACCTCCCTTGGGTTTTCAGCTATAGTGACTCCAGAGGATGCCAGCCAAGATGTGCTGACAAAACAATTTTTTTCATGGGACAGACAAGCCTTATCACTTGTGAATTAACTGGTACAGGAACAGTGAGAATTATGACTCAGAAAATGTATTGTGATACTTTTCCAGTGTGTATAAATGCACAGGTAAATCTAGAGAGTTTCCTAAGTCGTAATCATACTGTCTTTTCTGTCACTGGAGAGTAGTTGGGGATGGAGATCCTCCCTAAAAATAATGAAAGCCATGTACAGAACAGTCCATTGCTTCTGGGGCTCTTGGAAATATTACTCTGGGATTTTGACCCATCACTACAGAATTTCTAAATAATTATATGGACCCAACCGTCCAACTGGTGATTTCAACATCTCTCTAGTAGATGGACTTCATTCTAGTTATCAGGCTGAAATTCACTTCTAAGTTTGAAATGTGTTAGTGGTATTGTCTAGCATTCAGCAGAGTGAAATACTTTGAAGTGTCTAACAATACTTTTTTCAGGCTAAAACTGTTCTGACCTTACACCTCTGGTTTTGAGGCCTTTTTTTCTATGTCTTTCAAAAGATGTAGTTTTGTTCAACATGTTTTGTTCAGAGTGACTAACTCGTGCTGTATCTGTACTAGGCATCATTGGCTTTCTACCCTTTATTCAATAGGCAGGAGTCACTTCCATGGCCTAGCATCCGAATTTTTCTGCCTGATACTGCCTTTGCTCTGATTTATTGTTACATTTTCAAGAACATACCTCCTCATTGTCTCCCAGGTTCTTTCCTTCTCCTGTGTTTTCCTGGGTTTCTCCTCCCATTTTGGAGGACCGTTACTGTCAGCCTTTGGGCTTATTGAAGAGCTGGATGCAAAGTCATTCTGTTGGATTTCAAGATTTATCCCCAAACTCCTGTCTGTCACAATGGCCGAAACACATGACATTAGGCTATTGATGACTGATATTACTAATTTTGAAGCTGACTTTATACATCACCTTTGCCTTTACTCCACTCAACTCTGATAGGCCAATATTGAGACACTTGTGCCTACTATTAGCCATGGAAAATGCTTCATTTATCTGTACAACGTAGGGTTTTGGGTGTGAATGTAATCTTCAGCTGATATTGTCTCCAAAATTAGAGTGCCATCAGGCTATAAATGAAAGCCCATTACATGCTGACATTCGGCCTTCTATGAAAGTCAGATTGGCATGGAAACACAGCAGGTGTTCTAGTTTTAGTTTTGAAGAGATCTAAGAAACACAACAGTAAAAATTAAAAACTCATGTATAAGAAAGTAACAACACAACAAAAAGCAGTAGTAGGCATAAATTTTTCAGGGTGCTGTTTGGTTAACTCCAATTTAGCAAAAAGGAGAAATTTCCTCAGTTGTTATTTTTGCATGATAGAAAAATGGCTATGAAAATTCTCTATCGTGAGTGTTTACTAAAAAAAGTTTCACACAGTCACTGTCCAAATTCAATTTCCCACCCTGTTGCTCAAATATGTTCCATTTATAGTGAAAGAAATACACAATAAGTTGCTTCACACACTGGAAACAAATAGATTCATCCTTCATCGCCAATAACATGGAGAGCTGGATGGCCAGCTCTAAGATCCTCTACTCAGATGAGGTGTACACACAATGTACATCAGCCTTACTTGAGAGACTATTTCTAGGCTGTTGCCAACAAGGCTGAGACAGGTGCTGCTATAAAGAATTTGCAAGGTCCCTGTTTAACACCTTGTCCTGGCAATTCTTCAGCTTTGCACCTCGATACCTTGTAGTCCATCCAACTGGTGATCCAGATACTTGTGTGTTTAGGTGTCCTAGTTCATGGATGAAACAAGAGATGGATGAGGTGGCTGGAGAGTGGCTACACAGAAGTGTGTAACAAGTTGTCCACACTTTCTTCTGGACTCTCTTTCTATTGTGAAACTGTGTAAGATTAGTCACAAGCAGGGCTGATGCAAGAACATTTCATGTGTTCTAACGTATATTGTGGGGTGGGACTTAACTAGTTGAACAGCAGGACTTTTCCCAATGGCACTTAGATGTTATCCAGCATGGGTGATTTATACAGCTGGTAAAACTCCTCATGTCTCAGTCAATGTCTTAGAGTAAAAATATCCATCATTCAGAAGACACATGAAATATTAAGTCCTGAATTCTTGCAGACGTTAAAGACTCAAAAACATCTACATATAGAAGTTAGTATTGTAGATTAATTCTTGGCCTGAATAAGATTCAGAATATGATGTTTTCTCAGATTCTTCCTCCAGGGCCAATTATGTACAACAACATTCTTCTTCCTGTCCTAAAATGTTACTGCATCTGCTCTGAACAATTAAAACAGCCATTATGTCCCTGCCCCTAGATATAGACGTATTTCATTAGTAGAGGGATAATGTTGCATATGGTCATTGTTTCGTAAGGTTTTTGATAACAGGATTGCTCAGTATTGGTTTTAAGGGTGGCAGCATGAAGATTTTTTGTTCAGTAAGAGTGTTGGGGGAAAAACCCACATGCCCACTCTTCCTCCAGCTGGGAATGCAGGGCAGTGATTGATACCTCATTACCACCACTATCATATTTATTGGCATAAATCATAGTGATGGTGTTTCAAAGATATCAAAAGGAAAACTGTCAGCAGGCAATATTCATTCCTAACCTATGTGAAAAGGGAAAAAAAACCCGAAAAACTTAGAATCTTGATCTTTATTGAGGCTATGGGAAAATATTAATGAGGAATAAACCCGAGTGATTCTCTTGGAAACCATGAGAACCAAGATTCATCTGTGGACAAAACCAGGTATTAGAGGGTGACAGAAATCTCCCAAAATTTGTTCAGGGGTAGTATTAGTTAATTACAGTTGGGTAGTGTCAGATTGCTCCAGAGAACAGTGTAATGCTTATAGAGCCTTTTTTAAGCAAGGCACCTTCGCTTGAAAAAGATTAGCTTGCTGGTGTGAAGAACCTGATTACACTGAGTTGTCCATAATAAAGGCAATTTTTACCTTACAGCAGACTGGAGAAGGGCAGTCCTGAATGGGTCCAGTCAGTAGAAAACAAGTCAAGTGCAGTGAGGAGATGATTTTTCTTTCTCTAACCTATGACATGAGCTTTTTCTTGCAAAGATCTGGAATGGTGTTAATAAAAGGTGCTATTTTTGTGCTAGTTTCTAGGTGAAAAATCCTCCAAGAAAAACAGCTGGAAAAAAATATTTACAAATGAAGGATCTGTAACATTCTCTTCCAGGACAATTCTGTAGCTGTCAGTGCTGTTACAGCAGAGGTGAATTTGTTTGGAGGAATGGAGAAATGTGCTAATTCCAAAGTAAACCCCTCCAATAATCATGGGTTATTACTGCAGCTGGTAAAATGATGGACATGGAACAGAAACTGAGACATCCCTTCCATTATTTTTGATTAAAATGGCATACTAAGCTTCTTCCAGAACCCATATTGCTTTTTCTTTTTCAGATAATAGGATAATGTCTGTTATTCAGATTTCCTGTCTTATCCTGAGTCAGGCTTTGCTATTGAACCCTTTGGAATAATAATAGAAGATGGACTAAAATAGAAGATGGAGAAAGTGGAATCCCATAATAGCACTAACTAGCAACAACCTCTATAACCAGCCACTACAGGCACTCAAACCTTTTTAATTGCTAACAAGAAGAAATAGCTTTGCCCTTGTGAATCAATGAGATACTCATGCAGGATGTCTGCAGCAGGTTACTACATGTACTCTGAAAGAGAAGGACGAGAGAAGAATGAAAATTGAAAGTAGATGGAAAATCTGTTGACTGGTTTTGAAACATAGCTTGACCATCTTCTTTTATTTAGACAAAACAGCTTGTAAACAGAATTCCCATCACTGAGACATTATTGTTGCTGGCTAAAGAACTGCTTGCTGCAGATGCACCTTCTGTGTGTTGTATTTCAAACCCTTTCAGCGAAGGCTGAAGCGTTTTGCTTTCTTGTTTGTTTGCAAGATTCTCTGAAAGATTTTCTGCCAAAAAGGCATCCAAATAACACACCAAGGAAAAAAGCCCCAACCTCGAAATACCCCATGCATTCCACTATTTAACTTTCAGCTGTGCAGAAAAATATAGCCTGTCAGAAGACACAAAAGTCTGATAGAGAACAGCAATGAGGAACACATTTTAAAAGAGTCCATTAAGTCTAGAAGGCAATGTTAATTTTTTACCTACAGAAGGCGTGAGTTGGAGGTATTTGTGAGTTGGAGGAAAAAAATGTGAATGGTTCAAAAGGAGCTGAATTTATGTTAGTGGTTAACTGTGCAGTTCTACCCGGCTGTCCATACTGACAGGTTTTTTAGAATCCTAACTTTAGAGGTAACCTTGAGAGAGGTAGATTTGATGAAACTCCAAGTAAATTAGAGGCAATTTGATTGTCTAAAAAAATTACTTGCTGAAGTTTTAATTATGAACATATTCATGTATTCATTTAATTAATGAATTTGTGACTTTGGATGATTTTTATTTTGTATACTTTATTATACTCAGTAAATATTTAAATTTTCTGCATGCCTTCAATAATGACAGAAGGACTGAAATGCTAGTAAAGTCTTCAATGTTGTTAGGTTGAAATACTTTAAAAATACTGGACAGAGAAGGAGGTTTGGACCCAATTCATTGTCCAGACTGGCTAGGATCCAGTCTAGGATTCTCCAGTTAATGGCTAGACTAGTGGAAAAACCTAGTGTCCTGTTAAATGTTCTCTCCTATTTAATCTTTTATAATCAATAGTTCCTACAGATCATTAAGAAACTTTTAAGGTTGAATTTCTTAGAACAAAGAATCACAAAGTTTCAAGACTTTTCAATCTACTGTAGTTTTTCTATTTAAAAAATAAAATAATTCTTACACACTGATCAGGTTATGAAAATAGGAACTTCTGTACTGTATAGATATCTTTACACCTAGGTTGAAAATAGAAAGGAATTTCCGAAACATAGCTTTTTTACATCATTGTACC
Source organism: Apaloderma vittatum (assembly GCF_000703405.1). NCBI lineage: Eukaryota > Metazoa > Chordata > Aves > Trogoniformes > Trogonidae > Apaloderma > Apaloderma vittatum. Next base: position 63,818 of record NW_009722254.1, on the reverse strand, counting down.
TCTATTTCTTAGTCAGCTCCTAAAGTAATATTACACCAATTCCAGATTTAATAAACAGAAATGAAAAGACTTAACTTGTTATTCATCAGTTAAGGATCCTCAAAGCAATGGCACTGTGCCCTGATCAATCTAACATTGGGCAAGGACATGGGAAAAATCTGGATTCTCTTTGTGTCCAAGTCAGTGTCCCAATGTGTATCAATTCCCCTCTCCTGTCTTGTTTATATAAATATCAGTATTTGCATATATGAACTAAAGCACATTTGAGAAAAGAAATATTTCTGCAGATTTGCTTGTATAATATCTATTATTCTCAAACATTTCACCTTTGTTGGGGTCTTTAGGTGATATTATTCCAATTCTAGGACCCTGTCAAGAGTTCCGTATTCCTGAAGTTGCTGCCCTTGGAAAGGAGATGAAGCTTTCTTTCCCAGCTTAATGGACTGAACTGTCTCTCAACATTTTATATGATATATCATTGCTAGCATTGTCTCCAAGACACTAATAAAAGAGAAGACTCGATAATATTGGCATGATAAAGTGAAAACTATTAATAAAGAAAATTCATATTCGTTAGATTTAAGTGTAAGGAAAAGAATATAATATGTGTGTGTGTGATGTGGCTGGGGAATTGTATTACAAGGCCAATCAATTTCCTTGCAGAGGTTTTGTTGTTGCTGTTGTTAGTGAGTAATTAATATGAATAATGCTGACTGTATTTAAATATTGAGGATGCTAGGGAAAATAGTATAGAAGATAGCAAGCAGATGGATCATTTAATTTATTCCCCAATTATAGCTGACATGTTGGGTGTAGAAATCTGTGAGTCATCTATTATTTTTTATGGTCCATTTTACAGCTGTGTTTATTGTTATAATAAATAAATACATTATCTCATTAGGCTGGCATTGTAAAAAGCTTGTAAAATAACAAACATCCTCCTCTTTCGGTACTTCCCCCCATATCAAGGTATTACAGCCAAAGAGGGAGGATGTGTTTATACCTTATTAAGAACAAGGTAGATCTCACTTAGCTCGTAAAAGTATGGAGATAGCCAGAGAAAACGGCTCTCTCAAGTCAAGGTAAATAAATCTGATTCTTTTTAGCAGAGGTAATGGGGAGAGTCCTCCTGTGTCTTTCCACTGTTTGACAGAGGAGAAAACATACCTCTCGCCCTCACTCTCCAGGCAGTAAATATACATTGCAAATAAATGTCAGATTGGCAATAAAGTTCGTTGTATTTAACTTCCAGACTATCTCATAAAATGGCAATTTGATAGGGAAAACCAACTGACTGTTACAGTAGTTAAAGTTCAGAAGCTCTCTTTCTGAGACCGGCCATGGAAAGGACTTGTCCCATTCGGTTGGACCCAGCTCAGGGTGGGCACAGCCACTGCCTGGGGCAGCTGCCCTTGGGGGTGGCACAGCAGCAGGACCTGCTTTCTTGCCCTTCTCTGTGCCAGAGACTTGGAAAATCCTGATTGCTCTGGGAGAGGGAGGGCAGTGGAAGAACAGTAGATGCAGTCACTATGAGCTGACCTACCTGTAGAAATAGCACATCTGGGTCTCCAGGCTTCTGCAAGCCAAATGACAGGTACCTATCACCTAAAACCATTCCTGAATCTGCCATCCCATGGCCGAAGAAATGTCTGGCTGTTAAGATCTTTTTCCAGGGGCTAGAATTTTCATTTTGTCCATACTACTGAGAGGCACTGTGCAGATCACTGTTTGGAGGGGTTGGCAGCTCACATGTAGCTTCTCCTGTAGCTCCTTCAGCTACTCCTGATTTTAAAATCTATAGACACCCAGGCAGGCTGGCATCTTTTACAGATGAGGTCCTCAAATGTTTAAACAGAGAGATGGCACAGGGAACCTGCTGGCTGCTGTCCAGAACCCAGAATCAATAGTCCTCAAGGAGGTGCCAGTTGTCCCCAATCCAATGCAACACCAGATCTTGCTATGGAAACTTTATTAACAGTTTCAGTGACCGTAAGCTCTGAAAACAAGTAATATGTCAGCCCAAGAAATACTGACATCTTAAATTGGCTGTGCTTGTTTTCTGGGTGGAGCAAGATTACAGGTAAAAGTGAGCTACAGAAAATTTCTCACTGATTATGGCTTTTTTTAATTCTCTATTGCTTTCCTCAGAACAACTGAGGAAAAAATATTTTCCTAGCTTTCATTATTCTAAAATAAGATCATGTGATCTCTGCTCCTCTCTCTAGAATAAAGCCTTCAGATATCCAGGCGATGGTTATTTTCATTCTGTTGAGTCAAGTTGAGATGGGTTTACAAGTTTTGAAAAGTTTTGAAAGCAACTCTGCTCACCGGTTACACTGCAGAACAGTTTAAATCTTTCGTTGCTATGGTAAAAACATAGCCTTCACTTAGACAATTTTACATGGGTTACCGATCAAAAGCTATATTAACAACTGATATGCTGGGAACGTTCATCTGAGGACAGCAATTCAGTCATCTGAAGAAAGCCTCCTGTCTCCAAGAGGCTTTGCTGAATCTTGCTTTGCTTGACTGGGGGAAGCTGGCTATGAGCAGTCCCAGCAGGAACCACAGACCTGCCCAAGGCCACTAAAGAAGAAAAGCCCTGAGTTTGAGACTCAGATCATTGCTCCTGCTCTGCTCAGACAGGGTTCCAGTCTCCAGTGATGACGAAAAATAGACAAGAAGTAAGAAAAGAAGTTTGTCAGCTGTTGTATTTTGGCCTGGAAACAGTCAGCCTCCTCATCACTTCTCCCATTGCCTACAGACATAACTCTTTATGATGAAGCAAGCTGACATATGTGTTTGTGTTTTCACATTACATTTAAAGAGGCAGCAAGAGCTTGAACTTTGACTAAAGGTCACCAGCCTGAGGAAAAAAGACCTAAAAAAAAAGGTTAAGAAAAGCTGTTTTAAGCAGTATTAGTTCCTGGTTGCATAGCACACTCATCAGCTTAATTCCCTGAAGTGTCACAAGAACAGAGCTTTTCCAGCAAGCAGAGGAACAGCATGTACAAGCAATTTCACATTATGTTCCTTCCTGATGGATCCATGGTCTCAGCCTCCTAGGTCTGCTGCTGATATACATCAAGCTTCTCATCTGATGTATTACGTCTACCACTGAACTCCTGTCCAAAGGGGATTTCTTGTGGAAGAAGAACTACATTTTCAGGAGATATAAAGGAGTTGGGTTATAATTTTAAAAATACTTTTGCAGAGTTCACTCTGAAGAATATTGGACACAGGACAAATTTTCAGCCCCTGATCTTTGACATCAGCATGTTTGTAATGTGTATAAAACTTCATCACTCAAGGTGAGAGACTTATCTAAAGAAGGATAGGAAGAATGTTCTCCACAAAAATATATAGTTATATCCACACCGTGCCTATTCAAAAGGAAGATGCAGGTATACTGAATTATACCCACCTAGTGTGATCTGAGTAAAGAAAACAGACCTGTGGCTCACAAAGTAAATCAAATCTGAATTTCTGTTACTGCATGAGCAAATATCTCAGGTTAACTATGTTACCCTACAGTCTGCTGGAGGGCTATTACCCATTCTGTTATCTGTAGCATCCTCCTGCTTGGTCATATTGCTACTCATAGCCTAATATTTCTTCACATAGCTATTTTCCCTTAGTTATTTCTAGCTATAATTAGAGCACAGACTTAGCAAGGCACTTTCCCCTGTATACTTGTAAGATGTGGATAAGGACTTGGTGGTTCTCTAAATCGATACGTCTATCTACGGCTGCTTCCACAAACTTTTAAAGAATTGCCAGCTCAGGACAATGCTGATGTCTCCAGTGATGTGCAAACAGGCAGAGGTGTAAATAAAAAGCTGTAGCAGCTGTGTAGGTGCTTCTCTGCTATGCAGCAAGAACGTGGAATAAGCAGCCTGACTTTGAGAGGATGCTGGAAAAATAATTAACCCTTCACCCTGTGTTAGAATTTTCAAGGTGGCAGGAACATGCATCCAGGCTCCCTACTGTTGTCCATGCTGTACTAGGCAGTGGAAGGCCTGGTCCAACATGTTACATCCCTGCTGAAAGAGGCCAGAAAACATTTGGTTTTGTTTTACATGGTGTTAATGCCATGGGTCAGAGAAGAAAAAAAAAAAATCTATCTACCCTGTACAGTCAAATGTTTTCAGCAAGTTTTGGAAAAGTATGAATGGAATATGCTTGTAGAGATGTAGACTTATACTGTGGAATTGTCCATTATCCTATCTTCCTTGTGACAGCATTTGTCCTTTCTACTTGAGCATAAGACTTTATTCATAGAATCATAGAATGGCATAGGCTGGAAGGGACCTTAGAGATCATTTAGTCCAGCCTCCCTGTTTTGGGCAGGGACACCACCTCTCGACTAGATCTGGCAACACATGGGGACCAAGCGGGAATCGAACCCGCGACCTCAGTGTTGATCCTTGTTGCCAGCATCGTGCTCAAACCACTGAGCTAACTGGCCCCAACTCTCATATTTACGAGTGGGAAAAACGAGATTATGGAGCGTGGCAAAGTGAAATGGTTTCATACTATTAGTGAGGATTCAAGAGGCTGTTCTAAAAGAGACTCTTAAATTTGATTCTGGTCCTCACTGGGTCTGCTCAGGCCCCAGAGGAAAGCTTGCAAGCAAGAAGAATTTAAGTTCTCAGGACTGGAAATCAAACTGGACTCTAAGTCCATAATTTCTTGGATCAACTGTCTGACAAGCACTAACAAGGGGAAGTTTCCTGGGTTCATAGCCCACCAAGGCCTGCAAGTTTTGCTTAGCTTTTGAATGCATGCCTAAGCTGCAAGGAGAGAGATGAGGGACCTGAGCTCGTTGCAACCAGACTATTCCCAATGGCTCTTCATTCCCACAGTTCCATTTCAGTCAGGGAATGGCAGGTGGCTGGACCTTGTTTTGTCTCAGAATTCTGAGGAGCTGCGTAAGAACTGGGTTTCCATTCCGTCAAGGTGACTGCAAGAAAACTACATGGGTAGAACGGAAAAAAATAACACATCAGTCCCTGCCTTACTGTTCTCTTCCTTGAGATGGATTAGATTCAGAAGTCCAGGCGTTCTAATGCTACACCCTTGTTTAAAATGAGCAAACTTTTGTCCCTTGCATCCTGGGTGCTGCCACTTGGTTTTTCGTATTTGATGCCTATATTTACACAGGGCATCTCTGCGTTCAGCCAAATTGTCCTCCTGCTCCTCTCCCAGAATCCAGAGGCAAAGGCTGCATAGGGCAGAGAGGTGCTGAGCTCTGTTACTAGTCTAAGGAGGGAGCAGATCTGTCCTGCTCAGCCACGTTGAGCAATGTTTTGTTGTCAGGCTGAAACCTTGTGAACCTTTCAGGGATTAAAATTGATGAGATTCGCTGCTGCCACCAGACTCTTCAGAGCATGCGATTTTCCTGAGCTGCAGTTACTCTGAGTGGGAATTGCAGTCAGAAGGTCAGAAAGCTGTTAAGAAAAGAAAGTCTATATTGCTATTTTCCATTATTTGAAGTCTAAAACTGATGCTAAACAGCTATAGGTTTGATGGGGCTTTCCTGCATCCCAGCAGCAAAACAGATCCTAAAATTAATCCAGTGGGTATTTTTTTTATTGATATGTAGGAGAAGAAAGGGTTCTTCCAATGCTTTTTGACTTTTTTTATTGTAGGGATCTACATATTTGAGAGGCTTATGTTAAGAGACAATGTGTGATGTTGTTCACAGGCTTATGTTGCACTGTACTGATCAGTCAAGATAGAAACACAGGATACAACTCTCTTGTTTCAACAAACTTGTCCAAATAATTTCCCCTACTGGTATTAATATGCCAGTTGCACTATCTCTGTTCAAGATGCATTTGCATCACAAAGGAATGATTTTATCTCAGCCTGTGTAATTTCAAGTGATGTTGCTGGCTCACAGACATTCACTGTCCAAATATTGTCCTGGACCAAAACTTCACAGAAGAATGAGCTCCCATCTCATCCATATCGGTATTATCTGCCTTAGTATTACATTTTTCTCTCTTTCTTTTAGCTCATGCAGTCTAGATTTGTTTCAATCTTATGGTAAGCTAACAGTTATCCTGCTGAGTTTACTTTCAAGGAGAGAAGTGAGGTCTCCTGATAGACGCTATAATTTAGGGAGGGAAGGGGAGATAGGGCTTGCCTGCAGAGCCAACTTAACCCCTGGCTGTGACAAGGTTCTACCTGTTTCCAAAAGGGTTTAAAAGACCCCACCAGGAGGCAACAGAGAAATACGCAGAAAAATCCTAAACACGTACAAGAACTTTTACATGTGAATTTATGAGCAACTGCTGTCCTGCACCAGAAAGACCCAAACATGCAAAACTTTCCTTGGTTTTGCTATATACAACATGTATGTCTTGTCCTTTTGCAATCCTTGGCCTCAGGGGTATTTTGCTCAAGGAATTTGTGCTTTAAGTGAGGGAAGTAGTGCTTCTCTTCAAGAATTTTGAGTCTGCCTTCCTTTCAGTTTATTGTGTTCCCTGCATGCTGTTACAGTGAGTGAAGCAAGGAAAAGGTGGAGAAGGGATGCTCAGATACTGACAGCTCTGGGGAAATAGTGAGCGAGTGAGCAAGAGGGAGGCAGCTCAGAAAGGAGGGAAATTTAGAGTTGAGAAGCTCATGGCGGGAAAAAAAGGACTGTCTGGTCTGCATTATTTGAATGAGTGTCCCTCCTTCTCACATTTTACGTACTTTAGAAAACAAGTAGATGGAAGCATTTTTCTGATGTGAAAAAAATTAACCTGGTTGCCATCACTTTGGTGCTTTCAATGTCCTTTCTTCCCAGATGTGAGGTAACCCAAACTGGACTGTGGATTGTGGATTTTCAAAAAGGTATTTTCGATATTGTTCCTCTTTATCCATAAAACATCCATTGTATGTTTGGTTTCCACAGAAATAAGAGTCACATGAGCAGAGCTCATATAACACCTTGCTTCTCCTTCTTCTAATTTATTTCAAAGAATCAGATACATATGAATTCCTTCATCTCATCTGCTTTTCTGGAATCCAGACCTATTGAAGCAGCAACTATTTTCTTTGTCAGCATTCACCAGACCCTGAGTTCAGGCAATTTTTGTAAATAGTTTTCCAATACAAGTGCACTAATTTTATATGCTTCACAGCCTATTTGCAAGTAATTTAATCATGTACATAATTTTTCTAAACAGGGATTATGATGTTCTCTCCATGGTTAAATGACGCCCAGAACTTGCTGCCATATTGATATATTTGAGATATGTTTGTTTCTAATAGTTTATAACTTCTGTGCTTCAGAGAAGTCTTTTGTTTAAGAGCATCAGCAGAGGGAGACAGAATATGCAGGAGAAAACATTTTTCTAATAACATGGGACAGCAAGGTCTAGGTCTTTAGAAAGAGTCAGGTATCATCTCTATTCAACCACTGGGAATTGTGCTGAGATGCTCAAATGCCAGCTGAGCTGGTGTGCATGAGAAATAACAAACTCATTGCGCACAGGCAGAACATAAAAATTCTTATGCAATAGCCAGGTCAGTAGGAACTGGTGACCGAGGTCTCTGGGGACCATGTCTTTGGACAGCGAAACCTGAGCTGTGGTGGAGACAGGTTTTGCCCAAGCTTTGCCACCATTGCAGAAATGCAGTTCCTGCTTCTGCTTGGAATTTCTCACCTAACTCTACTCTAAATAAACTCTATTTCTTTAGATTGCTTTTAGTGTTTTGATACAAGTAACACCAAAAATAAGTACCCTTTGGTTCATGATTTTAAGTGTTTTATGAATGTTAAAACGTAGTTTCTGCTCATTAATGTAGGGTGAAGTGTCAGCATTTTCCATTAGTATTCAGTCTTCGGCACTGAAAATAGCATAACATTTATCCCCTCCCACCACCCCATGTAAAACACATAAATTGCCATTTTTTGTTGTCCACAGGAGAAAAAAGCCATGTGCAGGGGGGACGTAGTGTTTGCGAGTTTTTTGATTGTGCTTTTCTCACTGGTAAATAATTTTCTCTTTGTAGAAGTCCATTTTCTGTGTGTAAACAGAAAGGGTTTTCTTACTCTGATGCCTTAACATCACATAACTCAGCACTTTAAGATCAGAACTGCATAGCCCTCATTGACAGAAATGTAATTAAAATGAGAACTGCAGTACAACGGTCATGAGGACATCAGGGGATAGCTGCCTAGCATTACAGCAAGCATTATGATTAACTTCAGCTATTTGGCTCAGTTTAACACTTACATACTTCAAGCTACTGAGATTCTGGTGAAATTTTTGAGATATGTTTTCCTCTCTTCTGCTTTAAAGCCTGTAGCGAGAAGCTGCTTTGTATTATTTGCATTTTCATCTAGACTGGAAGAGTGCCTGTTGGATAGCACAGAAACTGCAGTGATTAAAAAGACCCAGCGACTGAACCAAAATCCAAGCTCTGACAGGCATAAGTCTCCCTTCAAAGACCGCCAACGACCCAGAACTAAAGTATTGTCTGAATACTTGTGCTCAGAGTATTTGAGAACCTAATCTTAGCCTACATTTTGTAGAAAGAAACCAAGCGTTAAAGAAAGAAAAAAGACTTCCAAATTTGAAGCTCTAACAAATAAAGCAACAAAGGGAGTTTCTACAAGTAAAAATTTCATTGTGAAATCACAGGGATTTCTCGCAGTATAGACAGCCCATAACAGAAATCCCCCAGGCTTCCCAGCCAGCCTTTCTGGATGCTCTGAAATGCACCTTTCACCCTTAACTCAACTGACCCTAGAAAATAAGCTGCTTCCACTTGTCTCTTATTTATAGGCTTTCTGGCTATATTAACTCCCTTCAGCTGATACCAGTGAGTAATATGTTTCTTCTTTGTGGTTGGCTTCTGCAGTAAGAAGAGTAGTTGCTTGATTTTGTGAGACTGGTAACTCCATGCTTACTAAGCTGCTGCATGCAAAGTACATCAGAAACAGTAGGTATGATTGAGGCGGATTTTTGGTGTTTGTGTCGTAATTGTTATTATCCAACTTTTGGCACAGAAGGCTCACGTGTGTTTCTAAAAGAGCTCCTTACCAGGTGTTTCTGCAGAAGGAGCTCACTGCAGAATTGGGATTATGTGATCACTGCTGTATGAGTAAACATTGGCAGTGTTGGGAGGGGATGTCTGCGTTGTGGTCATATTTGAGTGTCTTGAGGAGAGAACAGGGCCTGAAAACACTTTGTGTGTGAGT